>NC_029779.3:23722578-23723846 GCF_000817695.3 Arachis duranensis
TAATAATATCTGACACTACTTTATTTTATTAAATTATTTAAAAATAGCAAATCCACACAAAATAATCGTAATATATAAATTGAGGCAATAATTTAAAATTCTATAATTATAATTTAATCAAATACTAATAGTAAAACCAAATTACCTAAAAAATATTGAACTTATTTTAGTCCTTAGTCACGTATAGTATAGAATCATTCTTGTAACGACAATGAACTGAAATAACATCGTAAGTTTCAATATTTAGAATTCGTACAAAATCAAACCATCCTCTTGTTAGATAAGCTTCATCATCCGCTATCCATACAATGCGGCAAGATATAGAATTGTCACACCGAGAAACCAAACTAACTCTTATTCTCCTCAATGGCATTGCATGCATGCAAAAGAAAACTGGTAATTTCTGAAAAAAATCAAAATATATTAAAAAATTATTCTAATAATGAACAGTTTAAACTAAGAAAATTTAAATATATATCGATCGTTGAAATTGCATATCTGAATTTGTCACGAATTTAGCAAAACTGAACTGAAACTGAGGGAATTCAATTTCATTATGTGCTCCACTTCAAAGATTTTCGGGTAGACGTAAAAAGCATGGAGGGGATGAAAACTTGAACTTGCCCTATAAAGTTCCATGGATGCAATTCCTCAATCAAAAATCGAGCTTCTCCTAAGAAATCTAACTTTAACCACATTCCATTGGGTTGGTCATAATAGGTGAGTAGATCCAACCATCCTTCGATAAAGTAGAGACTATTGCCTCTTCTTTGAACGCTTACATCCATATAGTTGAAACCCGAATCAGTGAAGACAACTCGATGAGGTATTTCATGGATGTGATGCATTGTAAATGATTGTGGCAAAAGACAATCGAACTGGAACATTAGACGATAAGAATAACTTAGAGTAACAACAAATAAAAAATTATCAAAAGAATAATATAATAGAATGAGTATATGAAAAATATTATAAAAATTATAAATTGTACCTTAAAAGGATCAACTTCAATAAAAAACGAAGAATACATTCTTATTCTATGAAGTAGTAAAAAAAAACACTAAATATAAAATTATGAATTGACTCTCAAATTTAGATTCATGTACCACAGAAAAACACTATTTATAGACTTTAGTAAAACAAAAATAAATATGTAAATTACTTATTATTAAGGTAATTTTTTATTATGTATTGTAATTACGCATTATAATTGATAAGTAGTTTAATAGTGCATTAAATATTGATTTGATATAATTATAATGAGGATA
>NC_029779.3:23725623-23728699 GCF_000817695.3 Arachis duranensis
TAAAATAATATAGTCATACATTATTTATGAGCTAATTATAATGCAATTAAATGTATAATATTATTCTATATTATTTATTTACCGTCATGATTTGATTTGATTATTTTCTAGTTTATTTACTTACATAAATGATTAAAATATATAACATAACTATCGTAATTATTATAATTTTATGATATAATTATAATTAACATATTTTATCATAATTAAATATTGATTTGATATAATTATAATGAAAAAAGTTTCCTAAAATAATATAATCATACATTATTTATGAGCTAATTATAATACAATTAAAAATATTATTATATCATAATATCTACTTACTATATTAAGATAATATCAAAAGATACATGTTTCATTATTTTTTATAGATAAAATCGGTTTTTATTGGCAACTAAATTATGTTTAGGTCAACAAAAACTATTTGTTTAGGTAGAGATTTTTTGTCAAATATAATAAAAATACAAATAAAAAAATAAAGGATAAAAATAAACTTAAATAATATATATCTGGCACCACTTCATTTTATTAATTAATTAAATTATTTAAAAATAGTACATCCACAAAAAATACTCATAATATATAAATTGAGGCAATAATTTAAAATTTTTTAATTATAATTTAATCAAATATTAATATTAAAACCAAATTATTTAAATAATATTGAATTTATTCTAGTTTTTAGTCACGTATAATATAGAGTCATTCTCGTAACGATAACCAATTGAAATAACATCGTAAATATCGACATTTAGAATTCGTGCAAATTTAAACCATCCTTTTATTAAATAAGCTTCATCATCCGCTATCCATGCAATGAGGCAAGGTATATAATTGCCACACCGAGAAATCAAACTAACCCTTATTCCTCTCAATGGCATTGCTTGCATGCAAAAGAAAGCTGGTAATTTCTGAAAAAAATCACAATATGTTATAGAATTATTCTAATAATGAACAACTTAGAATAAGAAAATTTAAATATATTTTCAATCGTTGAAATTGCATATCCGAGTTTGTCATGAATTTAGCAAAACTGAACTTAAACTGAGAGAATTCAATCTCATTATGTGCTCCATTTTGAAGATTTTCGGGCAGACGTAAAAAGTATGGAGGGATGAAACTTGAACTTGCCCTATAAAATTTCGTGGATGCAATTCCTCAATAAAAAATAGAGCTCCTCCTAAGAAAACTAACTTTAACCACATTCCATTAGGTTGGTTATAATAGGTTAGTAGATCCAACCATCCTTCGGTAAAGTAGAGATTATTGCCCCTTCTTTGAACGCTTACATCCATGTAGTTGGAACCTGAATCAGTGAAGACAACTCGATGAGGTATTTCATGGATGTGATGCATTGTAAATGATTGTGGTAAAAGACAATTGAACTGAAACATTAGACGATAAGAATAACTTAGAGTAACAACAATTAATAAATTATTAAAAGAATAATATACAAGCTAAGTTCATACGCCGAAACACAGTTATGTGCTCTCTTTTATTAATAAAATATCTTTACTTTTTTACTTTCAATTTTTTTTTCTTTCTATTAATCTTCCTTGATCTATGACACGATCAAATCAAAACCGAACTATACTCTAATTTTTGAACGTACCAGATATCAACCTATCTATTATGTTCAATTATAAGTAGTTTAATAGTGCATTAAATATTGATTTGATAATGAAGATATGTTCCTAAATTAGTATAATTATATATTATTTAAATATTAATTATAATATAATAATATAATTATAATAAAGGTATTTTTTATAAAATAATTTAGAATAGATGAAAATTTTTTTCATTTTGGAGGGAAAACAGACTCACGAGAGATCGACACGTCACCCTTATTAGTTGGGAGAAAACCCAATTTTAGTATATTAAGTAGATTTCTATAACATATATAAGAATGGATATTTTTATTATATAAAAATTGAATATCTGCACTTCATGATGGGCATGACATACTTCTTAACGTGTTTCTTAATTTATTTTTTATAACTCATTGAATACAATTTATTACAGTATATTAATTATATTAATTAATTGATTTGATTATGTATTTAAATATCACACGATTTATTATAATTTATATCAATCAAATAATTATAATTTATTATATCAATTATTTTAATTCATTAATTTATAAGGTACATAATAACATAGATGATTTGTTACTTATACTGATTAAATACAATAAATACATATTAATTTAGTTAAAAAATCATTGTCTCCTATGTTTTCCTATTTGTTTTTTTAATTCATTAAATCCAATCAATTATAATAAATTAATTATATCAACTAATTAATTCAATAAATTATTTTCTAATTTATTTTTTGAATTCCATAAATTAAATAAAATTAATTATACTAATTATTTGTATTGACTAATTGATTTGATTAATTCTTAAAAATATTTTTATTTAATTTATTTTACTTATTTAAATATAACTAATTAGTTATTTAATTTTATTAGGATAAATATCAAAATTTATTTCTAATATAAAAATACAAAATTTTATTCATTCCATTTTTATTTTACCACTATAAAAGACCATATATGCTAGAAGAAAATATCATTCATTTACCAATTACTCTTTCATTGGGTAGCTTTTACAATAATTCTTTTTCTTCCTAAGAGGCGTCGTCACAAGAAGGCAACTATCATAGACACAAATCAGCACACACTCTTCAACTCCCGTGCTCATCATTCAGAGCAATATATGATATGTTATCCATTAAGCATTTATAGACCATGGTGTTATCATGTTTGCATAAATAAAAAAAATCCGTAATTAAGCTTAAGTCATTTACCTATTTGTGTAGTATATTGTAATATGAAATTACTTTTAATTTGTGTTGTGCAATGATATTATGGTTTAATTTAAGCTTTTATTTTAGAATTGTGTTATGATTTTATCTCATCATTTTCTCTTAGATATTAAGTAGATGCATTTTTATTTATTATTATTGAAGCGGATGTAATATAAAATTTGTAAAAAGAAAAAAAAAACTTACATTCAATTTATTTTATTGTAGTCTTTTATTCTTCTATTTCTTTTTTTATTAATTT
>NC_029779.3:23729852-23736349 GCF_000817695.3 Arachis duranensis
AATATACAGTAAGTATATAAACAGATATTTTCAAATTTTAAATTTATTTATTAGTTGCAACTATAAAATAATAAATTTATAATTATTTCACTTTTTTTAAAGTTATTATAATAAATTTATTTGAATCTTGAATTATCATTTGTTTTTATATAATTGAAATTGATGAAAGAATTTTAAATATAATGGAGTCAAATTTAATTAAATAGTGGAGACAAATAAATTTTATTACCAAAATTTTTGGATTTTTACATAGCTCTCATTCCGCTTGAGTTCGACCAGCTGGAGTTTTAAGAGGCACAGACGATTTCTGACATTTTTTTTCTTCGACAGCTCAGTCAGAAAATTTCTCCGCAGCTTCGAGTATTTTGATTTCGTATGGAGGTAGAGTTTCAATAAATTCTCACCGATTAAATTTGTTGGATAAGTAATGGTTGTTGTGATTGATTATTGATGTAGTTTGATTGACTTTATATTGAATTTTGTTGATATATTGTTATATGTGATTAAGTTTGTGATTTCGTCATGTTTATACTGTCCAAATTGTGATAATGAGACTGATTTGGGGCTGTCATTGTGTTAGTTTTTGAATAAAACAAGTGGAATAATCCGTGCCATACACGTGATAAGATTGAAATTATAATTTTAAATTATTTTTTTAAAATAATTAATTTGAATTGTAATAATTTAATTAATAAATAAGTAATATGATGTGCATTGTTCGTATTTTTTTAGATGTGGTATTAAATGTATTAACTGGAATGTAGGTATTAAATATATAAGAATTATGTTTGAATTAATAACTCTCTAAATGAAATTATCCCGTTTAAAATATTTAAATTATGATTTCAATCATAAATTACAATTATGATTTTAAAAAATTTCTTTGATATGATATTATATTTTTTTTACTTTACTATTAATATATTGATATTGCAAGTCTAAATTACAATATTTTACTGAATCTTGACTGAAAAAGAAAATAGTTACTTGTTTCTATCATTTAATTTATTTAATACACCATGTGCTAACACTAACGATATTTTTTTAAAAAAATATATTGATAAAAATAGATATAATATAATTACAAATATAACATAAATAAATAAAATATATAAATAAATGCGAAACCAATATGTTTACCAATATCTTTGTTAAATTTTATAAATTAGAGAATAAATTATATATTCGGTTGCTTGGTGATCACATAGATGATCAAGTAATTGGGTTGTAAATTGATCTCATAGTGTACATCTTATTTTTTCTCATTTTTGAATGAAAGCAAGAATTAAGAGAGTAATAGTAATACATAAAGAAAAAAAATTTGTACCACAACACATAATTATTACAAAAAAATATTCATATTAAAATTTTATATACTGCAAATCATGAAGATCAATCACAATGTATTGGTCACTTCTCTCTATTTTTGACCATGATATAAGTTTTTTTTTTCTAATCAAGAATCCAATAACATCTAATTGAACAAAAAAAATTGAATTATAAGTACCAAATTAAGAACAAATGAGTGAATAATATAAAAATTATAACTTCGTACTGTATAAAATAAAGAGAATTCACTGATTTATTTTATGTTAAACGATAAAACTAACAATAGCATACTAATAAAAGGATATACTTTTAAAAAAAAGTCACAATACAATTTCAAATATTTTCATAAATAAACTGTTAAAATTTTTGTTATCAATAAAATGATGCCATTATACAATTTTTTGGCAAAACTTAAAATCAAAAGGAAAATAATTTTGTGTGGGTTAATATAAATTAATTACGTACCAAATAAGTAGAATCATTCATTTGTTTGTTTCAATATATCAGCATGGGCAAGCAAATTAAAATGATTATCCAGAATTTTACGATCATCGACCGTATGTACTATATGTTTTGATAAGCTAATCATTATTTCCACAAATAAGTGAGCATGAGAGAGCGAGAGAACGTGAGGGGGGAAACACTGAGCGGGGTAGGTTTAGGGTTTGGCAACCACGTCCAAAGGATCCTAGGGTTTGGAATCGAGAGGAATACCATCGCTTGGAAAATGAATCTTTTTCTGTGTTTGTGGATAACCTCCCAGGAGATATTTCGAAGAAGAAACTATATCACCTGTTCAATTGGACGGGAATGATTAACGATATCTACCTATCTCGAAAGCATAAACATGGCAGGGTTTATCTGTTTGCGTTTGTGCAGTACATGACAAAAGGGGGTGCTCTGAAGGCTATCGCGGAGATGGATCGCTTGAGCTTACGAGGAAAGATTGTATCCGTATTGGAAGCTAAATATCGTAGGCAACCGCAAGAGAGGAAACGAGTGGCACATGGAAAGCCGATAGTCTAGCATGAAAGCGAACGTACGGACCTTCAAGGTGGGACAGAAGTGCGTATTGTTCACGGTGAAGGGGGGTACAGCGGAGTATACAAGGCTCGGACAAACATGGGAGCACGAGAAGAATTGAAGTGCCAGTAGTGGAATAGAATTTGGAGTGGTTGGCGAGGAGCTTGATAGGAAGCGCTTTGAAACCCATAGACCTCCAATCTTGAAAAAAGCAGTTTGCAAGAATGTGCCTCATATTGTGGAAGTTAGCGAGATAGGGGCGCTAAAAGTTTTACTGACGTTTGATACGGTGCAACATGCAGATGAGGCTTTTACGTTCAAATTGAATAGCCTGTTGCAATTTGTTCATAGGGTCTGGAGGTGGGATGAATCTTTATGCTGTGGGACTCGAAAAGTTTGGTTGGAGTGCTGTGGAGTGCCACTGCATGCCTGGTCTCCAGAAACTTTTAAGACTTTAGGTGGACAATGGGGCGAGGTGATTAGCTGCGACATAACGACAGAAGCAGGGTCTTCCTTTACGGTTGGGCGAGTTCAAGTTGAGACGTATGTTTTTGACGTCATTAGAGATTGGGCTTACGTCACTGTTGGTAATCGGGAGTTTCATGTCTTTGTGAAAGAGGTCGGCATAGAGATATGTGGTGAGCGCCTAGTGGGGGGAGGACGAGAAGACGGTTTTATGATCGAAAATTCTGGTTCATGTAGCAGTGGCAAGTCGGAAGAAGCGATGCTGTGGGATCCGGCGGCGGACCTGATGGAATTAGGTTCAAGGACCACCAATGAAGTGAAGGGCAGAATGGTCATTCAGGATGACTTTTTGAATGATTTCAATTTCGATTATTCTTTTTTGAAATCGAGGAATCTCAAGGTTGATTCTGTTAGTGATTCGGAGGTTAATGGAAGGGCGGGTTTTCCGGAATTTGGATTAAATGAGGAAGAGGGGTCAGAAATAGAAAGAACTATTACGCAGGTATTTGACAAGGATCGAAGGAAGGGGCTAAATAAGGATTTAAGTTATTGTGGCAATAAACTATTGGGCTCACATAGTCATAGCCCGTTTACGTGTTGCTTAGCTGAGGGTGTTTGAGTGGGCTTGTTTTCGCAGGGCCCATGTTCCAAAGAGAAGGAGATTGGGCCACGAGGTGAGGGGGATAGGCTGGTGGAGCGGAAGGGCTGGGTATCTGCTAAACCGGGCTGGGAAAGGATCCGACGGGTTACCGGGTCGCTGATTGAGACCGCCACACACAAAACGGCCATGGCGAGCAATGGGGTTTCAACGGCTGCTCATGACCTCGGTAAGGAAGCCATGCGGGATGCCGGCGAGACTGTACAAGGCAGGGGCGGTTGCCCGAACCTCCTAGGCCTCGGTGAAGGGGCGTCGGTTGATGTGCGGAAAACGATCCGACACAAAACTCACCGGCAAGTGTACCGGGTCGCATCAAGTAATAAAACTCACGGAAGTGAGGTCGATCCCACAAGGATTGAAGGATTGAGCAACTTTAGTTTAGTGGTTGAATTAGTCAAGCAAACAAGTGTTGATTGTGTGAAATTGTGTTGACAGGAATTAAATTGCATAGAATGTAAAGGGGAGTGGGTGAATTGTAGGAAATTAAAGGAAACAAAAAAAAGAAAAAGAGCTGAATCTTAAAGAACAAGAAATTAAATGGCAGAAACTTAGAACGCAAGAAATGTAAATTGCAGAATCTTAAAGTGCAAGAAATGTAAATTGCTTGAATTATAAAAGGAGTTGGGGATTTGGGATTGTAGAAATTAAACAAGGAAAAGTAAAATTTAACAAGCAGAAATATAAAAGATGGATTCAATTAAACCAGATCTCAAATGACAATAGCAGTAAGCTTGGTGTAGCAACGAAACAAGGAAATTGAAATTGAAAGACGTAGATCTCAGGACCCAAGAGACTAGATAACCAAGTCTAGATCTCAATGCCTTCCTAGATCCAAATTTAGAATTCAATTGCAAGAAAAGTAAAGATCAAGCAGTAGAAGAAAGGAATTCAAATATTGATTGCTCAAAAAGTGTAGTAAAGAAAACAGAGAGATCTCAAGGTGAGATTGAGACAGAATTTCCTCAATTCTTCAACACCCAAGATTCAAAATCCCCAAATAGCTCAAAAACCAAAAGCTCTCCCAAAAACTACTCAGCAAAGCTAAAAAGGAAAAGCTCCCTCTGTGAGTACTACGAAAATTCTAAAAGAAAGTTCCAAAAGGAAAAGCTCTCCTAAAACTTCAAATCCTAAGCTATTTATACACTTTCTTCAAATGATCATTAAGCCTTGAATTGGGCCTTTAGTCTTGATGGAATTGGGTTGACAATAGCCTCTGTTGATTGCTCTTGGTGTTGGGAAGAAATCCACTTGTGAACCAGGCCATGAACCATTCACGTTTGAGGCAAACGTTGACTCAAACGTCCCTTGTGTGAGACATTATGCAGATAGCCCATTTTCTGTCATCCACGTTTGAGCCAACATTTGAGGTCAAACGTGAGCTCAAACGTGGGTCTTCCCAGGCTCCCTTTTTGGCCAACGTTTGGCCCAACGTTTGAGGCAAACGTTGGCACAAACGTGGCTCATCTAAACCATCAATCAGGGGTGCTTTGCCATGCTCTTCCTTGCCAAAATGTAGCCAACGTTTGACCTCACGTTTGAGGCAAACGTTGGTGCAAACGTTGCCATGCTCAGGGATGATCTTCTTAGCTTTTATGGCGCCAACGTTTGACCTCACGTTTGAGGCAAACGTTGGCGCAAACATTGGGAACATTGCCAGTTTTGGAAGCTCGAACGTGCTGTCCACCCCATACTATTATATATTGTTGGAAAGCCCTTAATGTCTACTTTCCAATGCCGTTAGAAGCGCATCAGTTGGAGCTACACAGCTCGAGTTATACTCCGTCGAAGGTGCAGAGGTCAGCTGGCCTTACTACAGGTTGGTGTCTTATGCACTTTTCGGGGAAGTTTTCTCCCTCAATTTTTATGTCCACCATATAGTGCCATATATTCTTGGAAAGCTCTCGATTCCTATTTTCCAATGCTTTTGGAATCACCTCATTTGGATCTTTTTAGCTCAAGTTATTCTCGTTGGAAGTATACCCCTTCAGGCTGTGGTTGCACTCTTCCTCATGTTTGAGTCCAAGTTTGAGGCAAACTTGAGCTCAAACGTTAGTCCTTCCTCTTGCCCCTTGCTATCCCCTTTTCTTCAACCTTCTTCTAAGACTCTTTTCCACCTATCATCAATCAACAATTGTATCAAAGCTATGCCATAATCATGAGAGTTATTCTTCTTCTTGTCATATGAGCAATTATGGCACAAAAACTCATGAAAATGCATTAATTTATCCATGGTTGATTGAATCAAAGGAAACATGAAATTCTACCCACTTGGCTTACTTATGGCTCAAGAAAGTGCATAAAATCTATTGAAAACAAAAGAAAAAGACTAGTGAAACTAGGCTAAGATGCCTTGTCATCACAACACCAAACTTAAAACTTGCTTGTCCCCAAGTAAGAAAGGAATTATTAAGAAGAAAGAGTGAAATAGAAGAGGATGTTTATGCTAGCAGAGTATTATTCGTAGCTCATGGGATTTTATGCTGATATGTAGCTACTCACTTCTTATTGACATTTAGGCCTAGAAAGTCTCCTCCAAGCATCAAGCAACACACTGTTATGACCTCTCATTATTCCTTTGTCCTTGGTTACTATTTTTTGTCTATAAGCTTTAGTTCAGTGTCAGGTGTAACAAGCTCTTTTCTTTATTTATGCTTGACACATTATTCACTATAGACACTTGGCTCACATTCCTTCTTAGAACATTGATGCCCAGCACCTCTTTGGGTTACTAAATGCCTTGTAGTTAGGTTGCTCTTGATAGTGGACTTTCAGTTGATAATCCCAGGTTAGTTAACCCAAGTTACCAAGTGTTGATGCACTCCAAAGAACTTAATAATTCAAGCAGATCCTAGTACAAAGACACCACAGACATATATTCTAAGGTTCAAGCTATTGGTGTCTAGCTTTATTTCTTTTTTTTTTTCTTTTGTTCTGCTGCCACCTTTGGCTTTTTCTTTTCTCTTTTTGTTTTTCTTTTTAACCAAGGACTTTTATTTGATTGAGATTCATAGACAGTGAGCTA
>NC_029779.3:23739203-23742928 GCF_000817695.3 Arachis duranensis
CACGAGCTTGCCATGGAAAGGAGTAAGAAGGATTGGATGAAGACAGTAAGAAAGCAGAGAGACGGAAGGGAAGGCATCTTCATACGCTTATCTGAAGTTCCTACCAATGAATTACATAAGTATCACTATCTTTACCTTTGTGTTATTTTCGTTCATCACCCATATACATTTGAGTTTGCCTGACTAAGATTTACAAGATGACCATAGCTTGCTTCAATACTAACAATCTCCGTGGGATCGACCCTTACTCACGTAAGGTTTATTACTTGGACGACCCAGTGCACTTGCTGGTTAGTTGTGCGAAGTTGTGTAATGCCATGGTATTGAGCTACCACGTGTTTGGAGCCATTACCGGGGATTATGAGAGTTGTGAAAAAGTATTGTTCACAATTTCGCGCACCAAGTGTCTTGAATATGTCCAGGAACTTTGAATATTGCTTATCCTCGTTTTCTTTTTTGAACCTCTGAGGGTACGGGAGTTTGGGGACATCTGGCTTTACCCCTTCCTTATTCTCCTGTAGCTGTGTTTCAAGGATGTCCTCATCTTTCTTTGAGCTTTTTGCATTCTTGGTCTTTCTCTCCTCTTCACTTCTCACTTCTGTCTCTTCTTGTGGAACTTCTTTGTTGTGTTCTTCTTGATTGATGGTTTCCTTCTCCCTAGTCTTCTTACTTTCCACTATGATTGCTTTGCACTCCTCTCACTTTGTAGCTTTTCCCTTGTCCCTTGGGTGGTCTCGAGTGGCACTAGGGGATGCATTTGATTGCTTCTCACCCATCTCTACAATTTGTTTATCCATTTGCTCCATATGCCTCTCAAGATTTCTGATTGAAGCTTGTTGGTCTTTGCTTGCCATCTCTTGATCTTTTCTTGCTGCTTCTTGATTTCTTATGAGTTTCTCCATCATCATCTCCAGACTAGAGATTCTTTGAGTGTCTGGATTTGGTTGTGGTTGTGTAAAGTGAGATGGTTGTGGCTAGAAGTTGTTTGAACTATTTGTGGAGTTATTTTGTGGGTGGAATGTGGATGTGGAAGAGTTATTCTGGTGGTTTTGTGAGTTGTTATAGGATTGGTAGTGTGTGTTCTGTGGGTTTTTGAATTGGTTAATATTATTGGATGAATAGCTTTGGTTGTTTGTGTTGCTAAGGCTATCAGAGTTGGAGTCCCTTTGTCCTTGATTCTGATGCTCACCCCACCTTGAATTAGAATGAGTCTTCCAGGGTGCTTTGTGTGCATCACCATGGAAGTTGTGTTGGAATGAACTTGAGGTGTTGTTCATGTATTGCGCCTGCTCAGGGCATTGTTTCTCATAATTGAATGTCCCAAGACTTTCTTCGGATTGATTCCACCTATGTGCGGTTTGAGGTTGGCTTTGTGTGTTCACTGCAGCACTTTGCAGTCCATCAATTTTTTTGTCCATAATCTCCATTTGTTGCTGAAGTTGTTGGTGCATCTGTTTGGTTTGTGCCAAGATAGTGTCAACACCTTCAAATTCCAATACTCCTTTCCTTTGTGATGGCTGGCGTTGTCTCTGATGAGCAAAGAAATATTGATTGTTTGCCACCATATGTATGAGGTTTTGGGCCTCTTCAGCTGTCTTCATGAGTAAAGCTTTGTATCTCTCCCATGCTTCATACAATAACTCTCCATCCATCTGAGTAAATGTTTGGACCTCTGTTTTGAGCTTGATGATCCTTTGAGGAGGATAAAATTTGGCTAAGAACTTGCTCACTAGATCCTCCCAGTTGTCGATGCTTTCTCTTGGAAATGACTCCAACCATTGAGTAGCTTTGTCCTTCAGGGAAAATGGAAACAACAATAATTTGTAACTGTCACCATATCCATTTGAGTTTGCCTGACTAAGATTTACAAGGTGACCATAGCTTGCTTCATACCAACAATCTCTGTGGGATCGACCCTTACTCGCGTAAGGTTTATTACTTGGACGACCCAGTGCACTTGCTAGTTAGTTGTGCGAAGTTGTGTTAATGCTATGGTATTGAACACCAAGTTTTTGGGGTTCATGACCGGAGATTATGAGAGTTGTGAAAAGTATTATTGTTCACAATTTCGCGCACCAAGTTTTTGGCGCCGTTGCCGGGGATTGTTCAAGTTTTGAGCAAGCTTTTGGTCCGGTAACATCAGTGCCAAGATCCGGCAACAGCACCAAGTTTTTGGCGCCGTTGCCGGGGATTGTTCAAGTTTGGACAACTGACGGTTCATCTTGTTGCTTAGATTAGGTATTTTTTTTCAGAGTTCTTGAAGATGAATTCTAGAGTTTCATGATGATCTGTTGAAGTCTGGCTGGCTGAGAAGCCATGTCTAATTTCATTGGACCGAGGTTTCAACTTATCATTACAAGAGCTTGTTGATTTTTATCAATCTTGCTTTTGGAGCAGTGATCTGCTAAGGCTTGGATGGCCATTGGCCATGTCTAGTGTTTTGGACCGAAGCTTTCTTTGAAAGCTTGGCTGGCTGTGAAGCCATGTCTAATTCCTGGACCGGAGTCTTAGACTAGCATTGCACTGATTCCTGGAATTCTCATTAAGAATTTTGATACCTTTATTTTCTTTTTCCATTTAATTTTCGAAAATCCAAAAAAAAATTACAAAAGCATAAAAACAAAAAATATTTCTTGTTTGAGTCTAGTGTCTCATCCTAAGTTTGGTGTCAATTGCATGCATTCATCCATGTGTCTTAAGGATCTTCAAGTAATTCTTGATGATTTTCGTGCTCTGATCTTTGAATTCAATTGACTTGAGTGTTTTGTGTGTCTCATATGCATTCTCATTAGTGTCAGTAGTATACAAACTGCTAAGTTTGGTATCTTGCATGTATTGTTATTTGACTTTAGCTGCATTGTGGTTTGTCCTTATTATTAAAAATCCAAAAATATTTTTAATTTGTGTCTTTTCAAGTCAATGATACAGAGAATTGAAGATTCAGAACATACAGCAGAGGAATTGCACAGAAAAAGCTGGGCGTTCAAAACGCCCAGTGAAGAAGGACAGACTGGCGTTTAAACGCCAGCCAGGGTACCTGGTTGGGCGTTTAACGCCCAAAAGGGTATAGTTTTGGGCGTTAAACGCCAGAATGTACACCATTCTGGGCGTTTAACGCCAGGATGGCACAAAGGGGAAGATTTTGTTTTTAATGCATTTTTTTAGTTTTCAAAATCTTTTCAAAATCAAATCTTTTTCAAATCAATTTTTCAATCAAATCTTTTTCAAAATCAATTTCTTTCCATTTTCAAAGATACTTGCTAATCAATTAATGATTTGATTCAACAATTCAAGTATGTTGCCTTTTCTGTTGAGAAAGGTTTAATGCTTGAATCATATCTTTTCTTGTTAGCCAAGTTTTTAATTTTCAAAATCAAATCTTTTTAAAAAAATGTTTTTCAACTCATATCTTCTCAATCACAATTTTTTTTTAAAACCAATCATATCTTCTTAACCACATCTTTTTCAAAATAGTTTTCAATCAAATCTTTTTGAGATCTAATTTCAAAAATCTTTTTCAAAAATCACTTGATTTCTTTTCCACTTTCATTTTCGAAAATCAAGTAGTGTTTTTCAAAAATGTTTTCAAAATCTTTTACTTAATTTTCGAAAATTACTTCCCTTCTTCTCACATCCTTCTATTTATGGACTAACACTATTCCTTAATGCAAAATTCGAACTCCATCTCCTCTGACAAAGTTCGAATTTTCTACTTCTGTCTTCTA
>NC_029779.3:23743293-23744593 GCF_000817695.3 Arachis duranensis
CTTACATGCTTTCTGAATGGAGCATCATATGTATTTTCTATGATGGTCTCTCTGAGCTGTCCAAGATGTCTTTGGTTGGATAGCTCTGAGGATCTCTTCATTTGAAGAAGACGCCTACTGAAGCTCAAGAACTGATTGAAATGGTTGCAAATAACCAATTCATGTACACTTTTGAAAGAAATCCTGTGAACAATGGGACTAGTCAGAAGAAAGGAGTTCTTGAGATTGACACTCTGAATGCCTTTTTGGCTCAAAATAAAATATTGACCCAACAAGTCAATATGATTTCTCAAAGTCTGTCTGGAATGCAAAATGCACCAAGCAGTACTAAGGAAGCTTCATCTGAGGAAGAAGCTTATGATCCTGAGAACCCTTCAATGGAAGAGGTGAATTACATGGGAGAACCCTATGAAAACACCTATAATCCTTCATGGAGGAATCATCCAAATCTTTCATGGAAGGATCAATAGAGACCTCAACAAGGTTTCAATAACAATAATAGTGGAAGAAACAGGTTTAGCAATAGCAAGCCTTTTCCATCATCTTCTCAGCAACAGACAGAGAGTTCTAAGCGGAATACTTCTGACTTAGCAACCATGGTCTCTGATCTAATCAAAACCACTCAAAGTTTCATGACTGAAACAAGGTCCTCCATTAGAAACTTGGAAGGACAAGTGGGTTAGCTGAGCAAGAAAATTACTGAACTCCCTCCTAGTACTCTCCCAAGCAATACAGAAGAAAATCCAAAAGGAGAATGCAAGGCCATCAACATGGCCGAATTTTGGGAGGAAGAAGAGGCAGTGAACGCCATTGAGGAAAGCCTCACTGGACGTCCACTGGCCTCCAATGAGTTCCCCAATGAGGAACCATGGGAATCTGAGGCTCAAAATGAGACCATAGAGATTCCATTGGACTTACTTCTGCCATTCATGAGCTCTGATGAGTATTCCTCCTCTGAAGAGGACGAGTATGTCACTGAAGAGCAAGTTGCTAAATACCTTGGAGCAATCATGAAGCTAAATGACAAGTTATTTGGAAATGAGACTTGGGAGGATGAACCCCCTTTGCTCACCAAAGAACTGAATGACTTGTCTAGGCAGAAATTACCTCAAAAGAGACAAGATCCTGGGAAGTTTTCAATACCTTGTACCATAGGCACCATGACCTTCAAGAAGGCCTTGTGTGACTTAGGGTCAAGTGTAAACCTCATGCCTCTCTCTGCAATGGAGAAGTTAGGGATCTCTGAGATGCAAGCTGCAAAAATCTCACTAGAGATGGCAGACAACTCAAGAAAACAAGC
>NC_029779.3:23745551-23746035 GCF_000817695.3 Arachis duranensis
ATATTTTATCTATTTTCTTTTGTTATTTTATCTTTTTTTGTAGGTTGATGATCATGAGAAGTCACAAAATCAATGAAAAAAAGCAAAAATAGAATGAAAAACAGGAAGAAAAATAGCACACCCTAGAGGACGCACCTACTGGCGTTTAAACGCCAGTGAGGCTAGCTGTTGGGCATTTAACGCCCAGTCTGGCACCATTCTGGGCGTTTAACGCCAGAAAGGGGCACCAGACTGGCGTTAAACGCCAGAAAAGGGCAAGAAGCTGGTGTTAAACGCCAGAAATGGGCACCAACCCGGCGTTTAACGCCAGAATTGGCTCAGGGAGCAATTTTGCTCGCCACTTGGTGCAGGGATGACTTTTCCTTGACACCTCAGGATCTGTGGACCCCACAGGATCCCCACCTACCCTACCACTCTCTCTCTCTTCTTCACCCATTCACCAATCACCTCAACACCTCTTCCCCAAAAACCCTTCACCTATCAA
>NC_029779.3:23748979-23766561 GCF_000817695.3 Arachis duranensis
GTAGCCACTGACAACGGTGAAACCCTTGCATAAGCTTGCCATGGAAAGGAGTAAGAAGGATTGGATGAAGACAGTAGGAAAGCAGAGAGACGGAAGGGAAAGCATCTTCATGCGCTTATCTGAAGTTCCTACCAATGAATTACATAAGTATCTCTATCTTTATCTTTATGTTTTATGCATTCATCACCATATCCATTTGAGTTTGCCTGACTAAGATTTACAAGATGACTATAGCTTGCTTCATACTAACAATCTCCGTGGGATCGACCCTTACTCGCGTAAGGTTTATTACTTGGACGACCCAGTGCACTTGCTGGTTAGTTGTGCGAAGTTGTGTTAATGCCATGGTATTGAACACCAAGTTTTTGGGGTTCATGACCGGGGATTATGAGAGTTGTGAAAAGTATTGTTCACAATTTCGCGCACCACTGGCGTTGTCTCTGATGAGCAAAGAAATATTGATTGTTTGCCACCATATCTATGAGGTTTTGGGCCTCTTCAGCTGTCTTCATGAGTAAAGCTTTGTATCTCTCCCATGCTTCATACAATAACTCTCCATCCATCTGAGTAAATGTTTGGACCTCTGTTTTGAGCTTGATGATCCTTTGAGGAGGATAAAATTTGGCTAAGAACTTGCTCACTAGATCCTCCCAGTTGTCGATGCTTTCTCTTGGAAATGACTCCAACCATTGAGTAGCTTTGTCCTTCAGGGAAAATGGAAACAACAATAATTTGTAACTGTCAGGATGCACACCATTGGTCTTCATTGTGTTACATATCCTCAGGAAGGTGGAGAGGTGCAGGTTTGGATCTTCCAAGGGGCCTACTCCATAAGAATAGTTGTTCTGCACCAAGGTGATTAGTTGAGTCTTCAACTCAAAGTCATTTGCCTGAATATTTGGGGTGAGGATGCTGCTCCCATAATGTTTGGGATTGGGGATAGTGTAAGAGGCCAACACTCTTTTCTGGGGTTGACCATTGTTGTTGGCCATTCTCACTGGTGGATTTGTTGGATTTGGTGAGTGTTCCTCCAATTCATGATATTCTTCATCTGATTCTTCCTCTCCAGCAACATTTTTTTCTCTTGCTTCTCTTCTTAGCCTTCGGAGGATTCTTTCGTCAGTTTCACAGAAGGTAGGGATCCCTCTTCTTGTATCTGACATACAAGCAAAACACAAAAATAAACACACAAAAACTAGTGACACTTCAATCTATTGCTAGAATGAAGTTTGAGTTAGCTTAAGCAAAAATTCAAACAGTTAGTGGGTTAGTAAAAAAAAATAAAGAAATAGAAAAGAAAAAGTGCATGATCTAGATCTCCACTTCACTTAATCATTGTCAATCTATTTCAATCCCCGGCAACGGCGCCAAAAACTTGATGTGCGGAAAACGATCCGACACAAAACTCACCGGCAAGTGTACCGGGTCGCATCAAGTAATAAAACTCACGGGAATGAGGTCGATCCCACAAGGATTGAAGGATTGAGCAACTTTAGTTTAGTGGTTGAATTAGTCAAGCAAACAAGTGTTGATTGTGTGAAATTGTGTTGACAGGAATTAAATTGCATAGAATGTAAAGGGGAGTGGGTGAATTGCAGGAAATTAAAGGGAACAAAAAAAAAAGAAAAAGAGCTGAATCTTAAAGAACAAGAAATTAAATGGCAGAAACTTAGAACGCAAGAAATGTAAATTGCAGAATCTTAAAGTGCAAGAAATGTAAATTGCTTGAATTATAAAAGGAGTTGGGGATTTGGGATTGCAGAAATTAAACAAGGAAAAGTAAAATTTAACAAGCAGAAATATAAAAGATGGATTCAATTAAACCGGATCTCAAATGACAATAGCAGTAAGCTTGGTGTAGCAACGAAACAAGGAAATTGAAATTGAAAGACGTAGATCTCAGGACCCAAGAGACTAGATAACTAAGTCTAGATCTCAATGCCTTCCTAGATCCAAATTCAGAGAGCAAATGCAAAATTAAAGAAGAGAGCAATGTAGAAATGTAAATTCAAGTTCAATTTCCAGAAGTTGCAATAAGAAAAACAGAGAGATCTCAAGGTGAGATTGAGACAGAATTTCCTCAATTCTTCAACACCCAAGATTCAAAATCCCCAAATAGCTCAAAAACCAAAAGCTCTCCCAAAAAATACTCAGCAAAACTAAAAAGGAAAAGCTCCCTCTGTGAGTACTACGAAAATTCTAAAAGAAAGTTCCAAAAGGAAAAGCTCTCCTAAAACTTCAAATCCTAAGCTATTTATACACTTTCTTCAAATGATCATTAAGCCTTGAATTGGGCCTTTAGTCTTGATGGAATTGGGTTGACAATAGCCTCTGTTGATTGCTCTTGGTGTTGGGAAGAAATCCACTTGTGAACCGGGCCATGAACCATTCACGTTTGAGTCAACGTTTGAGGCAAACGTTGACTCAAACGTCCCTTGTGTGAGACATTATGCATATAGCCCATTTTCTGTCATCCACGTTTGAGCCAACGTTTGAGGTCAAACGTGAGCTCAAACGTGGGTCTTCCCAGGCTCCCTTTTTGGCCAACGTTTGGCCCAACGTTTGAGGCAAACGTTGACGCAAACGTGGCTCATCTAAACCATCAATCAGGGGTGCTTTGCCATGCTCTTCCTTGCCAAAATGTAGCCAACGTTTGACCTCACGTTTGAGGCAAACATTGGCGCAAACGTTGCCATGCTCAGGGATGATCTTCTTAGCTTTTATGGCGCCAACGTTTGACGTCACGTTTGAGGCAAACGTTGGCGCAAACGTTGGGAACATTTCCAGTTTGGGAAGCTCGAACATGCTGTCCACCCCATACTATTAGATATTGTTGGAAAGCCCTTAATGTCTACTTTCCAATGCCGTTAGACGCGCATCATTTGGAGCTCCACAGCTCGAGTTATACTCCGTCGAAGGTGCAGAGGTCAGCTGGCCTTACTACAAGTTGGTGTCTTATGCACTTTTCGGGGAAGTTTTCTCCCTCAATTTTTATGTCCACCATATAGTGCCATATATTCTTGGAAAGCTCTCGATTCCTATTTTCCAATGCTCTTGGAATCACTTCATTTGGATCTTTTTAGCTCAAGTTATTCTCGTTGGAAGTATACCCCTTCAGGGTGTGGTTGCACTCTTCCTCATGTTTGAGTCCAAGTTTGAGGCAAACTTGAGCTCAAACGTGAGTCCTTCCTCTTGTCCCTTGCTATCCCCTTTTCTTCAACCTTCTTCTAAGACTCTTTTCCACCTATCATCAATCAACAATTGTATCAAAGCTATGCCATAATCATGAGAGTTATTCTTCTTCTTGTCATATGAGCAATTATGGCACAAAAATTCATGAAAATGCATCAATTTATCCATGGTTGATTGAATCAAAGGAAACATGAAATTCTACCCAATTGGCTTACTTATGGCTTAAGAAAGGCATAAAATCTATTGAAAACAAAAGAAAAAGACTAGTGAAACTAGGCTAAGATGACCTGTCATCACAACACCAAACTTAACTTGCTTGTCCCCAAGTAAGAAAGGAATTATTAAGAAGAAAGAGTGAAATAGAAGAGGATGTTTATGCTAGCAGAGTATTATTGGTCGCTCATGGGATTTTATGCTGATATGTAGCTAGTCACTTCTTATTGACATTTAGGCCTAGAAAGTCTCCTCCAAGCATCAAGCAACACACTGTTATGACCTCTCATTATTCCTTTGTCCTTGGTTACTATTTTTTGTCTATAAGCTTTAGTTCAGTGTCATGTGTAACAAGCTCTTTTCTTTATTTATGCTTGACACATTATTCACTATAGACACTTGTCTCACATTCCTTCTTAGAACATTGATGCCCAGCACCTCTTTGGATTACTAAATGCCTTGTAGTTAGGTTGCTCTTGATAGTGGACTTTCAGTTGATAATCCTGGGTTAGTTAACCCAAGTTACCAAGTGTTGATGCACTCCAAAGAACTTAATAATTCAAGCAGATCCTAGTACAAAGACACCACAGGCATATATTCTAAGGTTCAAGCTATTGGTGTCTAGCTTTATTCTTTCTTCTCTTTATTTTTCTTGCTACCACTTTTGGCTTTTCTCATTCCTACTTGTTTTTTTTTCTTTTCAACCAAGAACTTTTATTTTTGAGATTCATAGACAGTGAGATACTTTCTACTTAAGAGTGAAACAGTCTAGTCCTTTTATTGACTAAAAGTGAGCTATCACACAATCATACATACATGCCACCACTTACTATTATTTGACTTCTAGCTAGCAATGAACCATCTTACTTCATATTTCAAACATTTCTTTTATTGAAAAAAATACAGGGGACAGAGCATGCATTTAGTTAAGTGAAAATAAACACACAAGTACACTTAGACTAGCATTCTTATTGACAATAATAACCTTAGGTAACTTGTTAGTGTGCAGAATTTTCTTGTAGGCTTTTGAACTTACTTTGGTGTGTGAACACCAAACTTAGTTCCTTGCCACCTTTCTCATGCATCAAAATAACTATATGTGAAATCCTCCTATCTTTGTTAAAGACAATAAAAACTAGAAAAACTAAAAAGTAAACAATTGGTTAATTAGTTTATCTGATTACTCGGAGCTAGCATCCATGTATGCAGAAGGTGAGAATGTGCTTTTAAATGAGAATTTTGGTGAAACACCAAACTTAGAATCTTTCATTCTCTCTTAATTTATTTTGGTGTGCAACACCAAACTTAGCTCCTTGCAATGTAGATAAGTCTAATTAACCTTTTTATTGAAATAGCTATGAAAAGTGAACTACCTCATGTTGGGTTGCCTCCCAACAAGCGCTTCTTTATTGTCATTAGCTTGACATCAATCCACTTAGATCATGGGGGTTGAAGATCATAGTGCCTCAGCTTTTCTCCTCTTACTGTGGACTTTCTTCCGGTCTCCTCTTTGATGATCTCTAGGTGTTCAAGTGAAAGGATCTGGTTCACAGTATAACATTCAGATGATTGTGGGGACACCTTCATTGGTTGGGTGTTTAACACTACTTTATCCCCTGGTGAAAAGCCTTCAGTAGGGATCTTCTTGTTTCTCCACCCTCTTGGTCTCTTCTTCTTTTCTTTCTTAAAAGATACTCCCTGCCTTGCTGGTTCCTTATCTGAGATGTTGAATTTCTCATCTGGAGGTTTTGGATCTAGTTCCTCCTTGATTTCTTTGGTCTGTTGCACCATCTCTACTTCTTTCAAGCATGGATTTGGAAGTCTTGGAGCTAACTCATTGACTACCTCCTTCAAACTTTGATCTCTGGCCTTATCCTCTGTACAATCTTCTTCTTGAGTGGGCTCATGTAGGGTTTTAAAAACATGGAATGCTAGGTGCTCATCATGCACTCTCAGCAACAATTCCCCTTTGTCAACATCTATCAATGCTCTGCCCGTAGCAAGAAAAGGCCTCCCCAGGATGATGGGAGTGTTAGGGTCCTCCTCCATATCCAGGATGACAAAATCAGTTGGGAGAAGGAATTTCCCCACTTTTACCAGCATATTCTCTACAACTCCAAGTGCTTACTGAATGGACTTGTCAGCCATTTGAAGAGCTATTTGAGTGGGTTTCAGTTCAAAAATTTGAAGCTTCCTCATAAGAGATAGAGGCATCAAGTTTATGCTTGCACCAAGGTCACAGAATGATTTCTCAATAGCTATGTCTTCTATGGTACAAGGTATATAAAACCTTCTAGGATCATCCTTCTTCTCTGGGAGACCTCTTTGGAGAATAGCACTACACTCTATTGTCATTTCAACAACGTCATCTCAACAATTTGTCCTTCCTTCAAGGGTCTTTTCTTTGTTAGCACTTCTTTCATAAATTTGGCATATAATGGCATCTGTTCAAGTGCTTCTAAGAAAGGAATATTGATGCTGAGAGTCTTGAATATGTCCAGGAACTTTGAATATTGCTTATCCTCGTTTTCTTTTTTGAACCTCTGAGGGTACGGGAGTTTGGGGACATCTGGCTTCACCCCTTCCTTCTTCTCCTGTAGTTGTGTTTCAAGGATGTCCTCATCTTTCTTTGAGCTTTTTGCATTCTTGGTCTTTCTCTCCTCTTCACTTCTCACTTCTGTCTCTTCTTGTGGAACTTCTTTGTTGTGTTCTTCTTGATTGATGGTTTCCTTCTCCCTAGTCTTCTCACTTTCCACTATGATTGCTTTGCACTCCTCTCACTTTGTAGCTTTTCCCTTGTCCCTTGGGTGGTCTCGAGTGGCACTAGGGGATGCATTTGATTGCTTCTCACCCATCTCTACAATTTGTTTATCCATTTGCTCCATATGCCTCTCAAGATTTCTGATTGCAGCTTCTTGGTTTTTGATTGTTATGGCTTGATCCTTCCATGCTGCTTCCTGATCTTGTTTTGCCATCTCTTGATTTTTCATGAGTTTCTCCATCATTATCTCTTGGTGCTTCATCATCTTTTCCATCAATATCTCCAAATTGGAGATTCTTTGAGTGTCTTGTGACGCTTGTGGCTGAGTGTGAGATATTGAAGGTTGAAGGTAGGTGTTTTGGTTAGTGGTTTGGTTATTTGGTGGATAGTAGCTAGAATTTGGGTGGTTGTTTTGGGGTTTTCTATATGGATTGGGGTTAGTGTTCTGCTGGTTGTGGTTTTGGTTATTTCTTGAGTTGTTTTGGTTTGAGTTTCTTTGCCATGGTTGCTGGTTCTGAGTGTGGTTATCTCCCCATCTTATGTTTGGATGGTTCTTCCAGGATGGATTGTGGGTGTCACCATAGACGTCATTTTGGCCGGGGCTTTGGTTGTGCACATATTGAGGTTGTTCCTGCTGCTGATCTTCTTGGTTTTCTTCATTTTCCCCCATTTGGTTGATGATTGGCTTGTGTTGACTGCTGCAACTTGGAGGCTATCAATCCTCTTGGCCATTTGCTCAAATTGTTGTTGAATTTGCTGCTGCATTATTTTGTTTTGAGCTAGAATTGAGTCCACTCCTTCCAACTCTATCACTCCTTTCCTTTGTAATGGTTGGCGTTGCCTTTGGTGAGCAAAGAAATACTGGTTGTTAGCCACCATATCAATGAGATTTTGGGCCTCCTCTGCAGTTTTCATGAGCTGCAAAGAGCCTCCAGCTGAGTGATCCAATGCTTCCTGGGATTTCAATGTCAAGCCTTCATAAAAATTCTGCAACCTATCCCATTCATTGAACATTTCAGGAGGACACCTCCTGATTAGAGCCTTGTATCATTCCCATGCCTCATATAAGGGTTCAGCATCCATTTGTGTGAATGTTTGTACTTCAGTCTTCAATCTAATAACCCTTTGAGGTGGGTAAAATTTGGCAAGGAACTTGCTCACTAAATCATCCCAATTGTCTATACTGTCTCTTGGGAAGGATTCCAACCATTGAGTAGCTTTGTCTCTGAGAGAAAATGGAAATAATAGCAGCTTGTAGATGTCAGGATGCACTCCATTGGTTTTGACAGTGTCACAAATCCTCAAGAAAGTAGACAAGTGTTGATTTGGATCTTCAAGTGGTCCTCCTCCATAAGAACAATTGTTTTGAACCAAGGTGATGAGTTGTGGCTTCAACTCAAAATTATTTGCATGAACATTAGGAGTGAGTATGCTACTCCCGCAGTTTCTTGCATTGGGGATAGTGTAAGAGGCCAACACCCTTCTTAAAAACTCACGGGAGTGAGGTCGATCCCACAAGGATTGAAGGATTGAGCAACTTTAGTTTAGTGGTTGAATTAGTCAAGCAAACAAGTGTTGATTGTGTGAAATTGTGTTGACAGGAATTAAATTGCATAGAATGTAAAGGGGAGTGGGTGAATTGTAGGAAATTAAAGGAAACAAAAAAAAGAAAAAGAGCTGAATCTTAAAGAACAAGAAATTAAATGGCAGAAACTTAGAACGCAAGAAATGTAAATTGCAGAATCTTAAAGTGCAAGAAATGTAAATTGCTTGAATTATAAAAGGAGTTGGGGATTTGGGATTGCAGAAATTAAACAAGGAAAAGTAAAATTTAACAAGCAGAGAAATATAAAAGATGGATTCAATTAAACCAGATCTCAAATGACAATAGCAGTAAGCTTGGTGTAGCAACGAAACAAGGAAATTGAAATTGAAAGACGTAGATCTCAGGACCCAAGAGACTAGATAACCAAGTCTAGATCTCAATGCCTTCCTAGATCCAAATTTAGAATTCAATTGCAAGAAAAGTAAAGATCAAGCAGTAGAAGAAAGGAATTCAAATATTGATTGCTCAAAAAGTGTAGTAAAGAAAACAGAGAGATCTCAAGGTGAGATTGAGACAGAATTTCCTCAATTCTTCAACACCCAAGATTCAAAATCCCCAAATAGCTCAAAAACCAAAAGCTCTCCCAAAAAATACTCAGCAAAACTAAAAAGGAAAAGCTCCCTCTGTGAGTACTACGAAAATTCTAAAAGAAAGTTCCAAAAGGAAAAGCTCTCCTAAAACTTCAAATCCTAAGCTATTTATACACTTTCTTCAAATGATCATTAAGCCTTGAATTGGGCCTTTAGTCTTGATGGAATTGGATTGACAATAGCCTCTGTTGATTGCTCTTGGTGTTGGGAAGAAATCCACTTGTGAACCGGGCCATGAACCATTCACGTTTGAGTCAACGTTTGAGGCAAACGTTGACTCAAACGTCCCTTGTGTGAGACATTATACATATAGACCATTTTCTGTCATCCACTTTTGAGCCAACGTTTGAGGTCAAACGTGAGCTCAAACGTGGGTCTTCCCAGGCTCCCTTTTTGGCCAACGTTTGGCCCAACGTTTGAGGCAAACGTTGGCGCAAACGTGGCTCATCTAAACCATCAATCAGGGGTGCTTTGCCATGCTCTTCCTTGCCAAAATGTAGCCAACGTTTGATCTCACGTTTGAGGCAAACGTTGGCACAAACGTTGCCATGCTCAGGGATGATCTTCTTAGCTTTTATGGCGCCAACGTTTGACCTCACGTTTGAGGCAAACGTTGGCGCAAACGTTGGGAACATTTCCAGTTTCGGAAGCTCGAACGTGCTGTCCACCCCATACTATTATATATTGTTGGAAATCCCTTAATGTATACTTTCCAATGCCGTTAGACGCGCATCATTTGGAGTTCCACAGCTCAAGTTATACTAGAAGCGCATCAGTTGGAGCTACACAGCTCGAGTTATACTCCGTCGAAGGTGCAGAGGTCAGCTGGCCTTACTACAGGTTGGTGTCTTATGCACTTTTCGGGGAAGTTTTCTCCCTCAATTTTTATGTCCACCATATAGTGCCATATATTCTTGGAAAGCTCTCGATTCCTATTTTCCAATGCTTTTGGAATCACCTCATTTGGATCTTTTTAGCTCAAGTTATTCTCGTTGGAAGTATACCCTTTCAGTTTGTGGTTGCACTCTTCCTCATGTTTGAGTCCAAGTTTGAGGCAAACTTGAGCTCAAACGTGCTTTTCCTCACGTTTGAGCTTAAGTTTGAGGCAAACTTTAGCTCAAACGTGAGTCCTTCTTTTTGCCCTTGCCATCTTCTTTTCTTCAACCTTCTTCCAAGCCTCTTTCCTCCTATCATCAATCAACAATTGCATCAAAGCTATGCTGTAATCATGAAAGTTCTTCTTCTTCTTGAAATTCAAGCAATTATGGCACAAAAACTCATGAAAATGCATCAATTTATCCATGGTTGATTGAATCTAAGGAAAACTGAAATTCTACCCAAATGGCTTACTTATGGCTCAAGAGAGTGCATAAAATCTATTGAAAACAAAAGAAAAAGACTAGTGAAACTAGGCTAAGATGACCTGTCATCACAACACCAAACTTAACTTGCTTGTCCCCAAGTAAGAAAGGAATTATTAAGAAGAAAGAGTGAAATAGAAGAGGATGTTTATGATAGCAGAGTATTATTGGTAGCTCATGGGATTTTATGCTGATATGTAGCTACTCACTTCTTATTGACATTTAGGCCTAGAAAGTCTCTTCCAAGCATCAAGCAAATCACTGCTATGACCTCTCATTATTCCTTTGTCCTTGGTTACTATATTTTTTTTTATATAAGCTTTAGTTCAGTGTCATGTGTAGCAAGCTTTTTTCTTTATTTATGCTTGACAAATTATTCACTATAGACACATTTATGCTTGACACATTATTCACTTTAGACACTTGGCTCACATGCCTTCTTAGAACATTGATGCCCAGCACCTCTTTGGGTTACTAAATATCTTGTAGTTAGGTTGCTCTTGATAGTGGACTTTCAGTTGATAATCCCGGGTTAGTTAACCCAAGTTACCAAGTGTTGATGCACTCCAAAGAACTTAATAATTCAAGCAGATCCTAGTACAAAGACACCACAGGCATATATTCTAAGGTTCAAGCTATTGGTGTCTAGCTTTATTTCTTTTTTTTTCTTTTGTTCTACTGCCACCTTTGGCTTTTTCTTTTCTCTTTTTGTTTTTCTTTTTAACCAAGGACTTTTATTTGATTGAGATTCATAGACAGTGAGCTATTTTCTACTTGAAAGGAAACAGCCTAGTTCTTTTATTCACTAAAAGTGAGCTATTATACAGTCACACACACATACCACCACTTACTTTAATCATACTTCTATCTAACAGAGAACTATCTCACTTCACCTTCAAACATTTCTTTTATTAAATTAAAGATGCAGGGGACAGGATATGCTTTTAGTCAAGTGGAAGTAAACACACAAGCACATACTTAAGCTAGCTTACTTATTTTAAGAGTGATTCTACTTGTATTAGATGAACTTTTTAACAAAACACAAGTCAAAACATTTTTCCACAGCAAGAGTTAAGTGTAAATACAACCTATTGGTTTGCAGTTCCTTTGTCCTCCCTTCTGTTGTGCCCACATTGTGTCCTCAAATGGTGGTGAATTCCCTGCACAATTCTCAAAAGTTGCTTGCTTCTCAAGCCCTTAGGTGACCAGTTAGTATTGAGTGTGGCTTGTGGATTTAATTTGGTGTGGGGACACCAAACTTAATTTCTTGCCACTTCTCTTGATACAACAAGTTAACTTTAGGCAAAATCTTGTGTCCTTGCTAAAGGTTATGAAGTTAAGACTAAAAAGCAGTTAATTGGTTGAATAATCTGTTTGATTGCTAGCAATGTGCAGGAAGTTAGAATGTGCTTTTGAATGAGGTTTTGGTGGAACACCAAACTTAAAATCCTACATTCTCCCTTAAGTTGTTTTTGGTGTGCAACACCAAACTTAGCTCCTTGCAATACATATCAATTATTCAACATTTTTATTGAAAAAGCTATGAAAAGAAAACTACCTCAGGTTGGGTTGCCTCCCAACAAGCGCTTCTTTATTGTCATTAGCTTGACATCAATCCACTTAGATCATGGGGGTTGAAGATCATAGTGCCTCAGCTTTTCTCCTCTTACTGTGGACTTTCTTCCGGTCTCCTCTTTGATGATCTCTAGGTGTTCAAGTGAAAGGATCTGGTTCACAGTATAACATTCAGATGATTGTGGGGACACCTTCATTGGTTGGGTGTTTAACACTACTTTATCCCCTGGTGAAAAGCCTTCAGTAGGGATCTTCTTGTTTCTCCACCCTCTTGGTCTCTTCTTCTTTTCTTTCTTAAAAGATACTCCCTGCCTTGCTGGTTCCTTATCTGAGATGTTGAATTTCTCATCTGAAGGTTTTGGATCTAGTTCCTCCTTGATTTCTTTGGTCTGTTGCACCATCTCTACTTCTTTCAAGCATGGATTTGGAAGTCTTGGAGCTAACTCATTGACTACCTCCTTCAAACTTTGATCTCTGGCCTTATCCTCTGTACAATCTTCTTCTTGAGTGGGCTCATGTAGGGTTTTAAAAACATGGAATGCTAGGTGCTCATCATGCACTCTCAGCAACAATTCCCCTTTTTCAACATCTATCAATGCTCTGCCCGTAGCAAGAAAAGGCCTCCCCAGGATGATGGGAGTGTTAGGGTCCTCCTCCATATCCAGGATGACAAAATCAGTTGGGAGAAGGAATTTCCCCACTTTTACCAGCATATTCTCTACAACTCCAAGTGCTTACTGAATGGACTTGTCAGCCATTTGAAGAGCTATTTGAGTGGGTTTCAGTTCAAAAATTTGAAGCTTCCTCATAAGAGATAGAGGCATCAAGTTTATGCTTGCACCAAGGTCACAGAATGATTTCTCAATAGCTATGTCTTCTATGGTACAAGGTATATAAAACCTTCTAGGATCATCCTTCTTCTCTGGGAGACCTCTTTGGAGAATAGCACTACACTCTATTGTCATTTCAACAACTTGTCCTTCCTTCAAGGGTCTTTTCTTTGTTAGCACTTCTTTCATAAATTTGGCATATAATGGCATCTGTTCAAGTGCTTCTAAGAAAGGAATATTGATGCTGAGTGTCTTGAATATGTCCAGGAACTTTGAATATTGCTTATCCTCGTTTTCTTTTTTGAACCTCTGAGGGTACGGGAGTTTGGGGACATCTGGCTTCACCCCTTCCTTCTTCTCCTGTAGTTGTGTTTCAAGGATGTCCTCATCTTTCTTTGAGCTTTTTGCATTCTTGGTCTTTCTCTCCTCTTCACTTCTCACTTCTGTCTCTTCTTGTGGAACTTCTTTGTTGTGTTCTTCTTGATTGATGGTTTCCTTCTCCCTAGTCTTCTCACTTTCCACTATGATTGCTTTGCACTCCTCTCACTTTGTAGCTTTTCCCTTGTCCCTTGGGTGGTCTCGAGTGGCACTAGGGGATGCATTTGATTGCTTCTCACCCATCTCTACAATTTGTTTATCCATTTGCTCCATATGCCTCTCAAGATTTCTGATTGAAGCTTGTTGGTCTTTGCTTGCCATCTCTTGATCTTTTCTTGCTGCTTCTTGATTTCTTATGAGTTTCTCCATCATCATCTCCATACTAGAGATTCTTTGAGTGTCTGGATTTGGTTGTGGTTGTGTAAAGTGAGATGGTTGTGGCTGGAAGTTGTTTGAACTATTTGTGGAGTTATTTTGTGGGTGGAATGTGGATGTGGAAGAGTTATTCTGGTGGTTTTGTGAGTTGTTATGGGATTGGTAGTGTGTGTTCTGTGGGTTTTTGAATTGGTTAATATTATTGGATGAATAGCTTTGGTTGTTTGTGTTGCTGAGGCTATCAGAGTTGGAGTCCCTTTGTCCTTGATTCTGATGCTCACCCCACCTTGAATTAGAATGAGTCTTCCAGGGTGCTTTGTGTGCATCACCATGGAAGTTGTGTTGGAATGAACTTGAGGTGTTGTTCATGTATTGCGCCTGCTCAGGGCATTGTTTCTCATAATTGAATGTCCCAAGACTTTCTTCTGATTTATTCCACCTATGTGCGGTTTGAGGTTGGCTTTGTGTGTTCACTGCAGCACTTTGCAGTCCATCAATTTTCTTGTCCATAATCTCCATTTGTTGCTGAAGTTGTTGGTGCATCTGTTTGGTTTGTGCCAAGATAGTGTCAACACCTTCAAATTCCAATACTCCTTTCCTTTGTGATGGCTGGCGTTGTCTCTGATGAGTAAAGAAATATTGATTGTTTGCCACCATATGTATGAGGTTTTGGGCCTCTTCAGCTGTCTTCATGAGTAAAGCTTTGTATCTCTCCCATGCTTCATACAATAACTCTCCATCCATCTGAGTAAATGTTTGGACCTCTGTTTTGAGCTTGATGATCCTTTGAGGAGGATAAAATTTGGCTAAGAACTTGCTCACTAGATCCTCCCAGTTGTCGATGCTTTCTCTTGGAAATGACTCCAACCATTGAGTAGCTTTGTCCTTCAGGGAAAATGGAAACAACAATAATTTGTAACTGTCAGGATGCACACCATTGGTCTTCACTGTGTTACATATCCTCAGGAAGGTGGAGAGGTGCTGGTTTGGATCTTCCAAGGGGCCTCCTCCATAAGAACAGTTGTTTTGCACCAAGGTGATTAGTTGAGTCTTCAACTCAAAGTCATTTGCCTGAATATTTGGGGTGAGGATGCTGCTCCCATAATGTTTGGGATTGGGGATAGTGTAAGAGGCCAACACTCTTTTCTAGGGTTGACCATTGTTGTTGTCCATTCTCACTGGTGGATTTGTTGGATTTGTTGAGTGTTCCTCCAATTCATGATATTCTTCATATGATTCTTCCTCTCCAGCAACATTTTTTTCTCTTGCTTCTCTTCTTAGCCTTCGAAGGATTCTTTCGTCAGTTTCACAGAAGGTAGGGATCCCTCTTCTTGTATCTGACATACAAGCAAAACACAAAAAAAAAACACACAAAAACTAGTGACACTTCAATCTATTGCTAGAATGAAGTTTGAGTTAGCTTAAGCAAAAATTCAAACAGTTAGTGGGTTAGTAAAAAAAATAAAGAAATAGAAAAGAAAAAGTGCATGATCTAGATCTCCACTTCACTTAATCATTGTCAATCTATTTCAATCCCCGGCAACGGCGCCAAAAACTTGATGTGCGGAAAACGATCCGACACAAAACTCACCGGCAAGTGTACCGGGTCGCATCAAGTAATAAAACTCACGGGAGTGAGGTCGATCCCACAAGGATTGAAGGATTGAGCAACTTTAGTTTAGTGGTTGAATTAGTCAAGCAAACAAGTGTTGATTGTGTGAAATTGTGTTGACAGGAATTAAATTGCATAGAATGTAAAGGGGAGTGGGTGAATTGCAGGAAATTAAAGGGAACAAAAAAAAGAAAAAGAGCTGAATCTTAAAGAACAAGAAATTAAATGGCAGAAACTTAGAACGCAAGAAATGTAAATTGCAGAATCTTAAAGTGCAAGAAATGTAAATTGCTTGAATTATAAAAGGAGTTGGGGATTTGGGATTGCAGAAATTAAACAAGGAAAAGTAAAATTTAACAAGCAGAAATATAAAAGATGGATTCAATTAAACCGGATCTCAAATGACAATAGCAGTAAGCTTGGTGTAACAACGAAACAAGGAAATTGAAATTAAAAGACGTAGATCTCAGGACCCAAGAGACTAGATAACCAAGTCTAGATCTCAATGCCTTCCTAGATCCAAATTTAGAATTCAATTGCAAGAAAAGTAAAGATCAAGCAGTAGAAGAAAGGAATTCAAATATTGATTGCTCAAAAAGTGTAGTAAAGAAAACAAAGAGATCTCAAGGTGAGATTGAGACAGAATCTCCTCAATTCTTCAACACCCAAGATTCAAAATCCCCAAATAGCTCAAAAACCAAAAGCTCTCCCAAAAAATACTCAGCAAAACTAAAAAGGAAAAGCTCCCTCTGTGATTACTACGAAAATTCTAAAAGAAAGTTCCAAAAGGAAAAGCTCTCCTAAAACTTCAAATCCTAAGCTATTTATACACTTTCTTCAAATGATCATTAAGCCTTGAATTGGGCCTTTAGTCTTGATGGAATTGGGTTGACAATAGCCTCTGTTGATTGCTCTTGGTGTTGGGAAGAAATCCACTTGTGAACCAGGCCATGAACCATTCACGTTTGAGGCAAACGTTGACTCAAACGTCCCTTGTGTGAGACATTATGCATATAGCCCATTTTCTGTCATCCACGTTTGAGCCAACGTTTGAGGTCAAACGTGAGCTCAAACGTGGGTCTTCCCAGGCTCCCTTTTTGGCCAACGGTTGGCCCAACGTTTGAGGCAAACGTTGGCGCAAACGTGGCTCATCTAAACCATCAATCAGGGGTGCTTTGCCATGCTCTTCCTTGCCAAAATGTAGCCAACGTTTGACCTCACGTTTGAGGCAAACGTTGGCGCAAACGTTGCCATGCTCAGGGATGATCTTCTTAGCTTTTATGGCGCCAACGTTTGACCTCACGTTTGAGGCAAACGTTGGCACAAACGTTGGGAACATTGCCAGTTTCGGAAGCTCGAACGTACTGTCCACCCCATACTATTATATATTTTTGGAAAGCCCTTAATTTCTACTTTTCAATGCCGTTGGAAGCGCATCATTTTGAGCTCCACAGCTCGAGTTATACTCCGTCGAAGGTGCAGAGGTCAGCTGGCCTTACTACAGGTTGGTGTCTTATGCACTTTTCGGGGCAGTTTTCTCCCTCAATTTTTATGTCCACTATGTAGTGTCATATATTCTTGGAAAGCTCTCGATTCCTATTTTCCAATGCTTTTGGAATCACCTCATTTGGAGTTTTGTAGCTCAAGTTATTTTCGTTGGAAGTATACCCCTTCAGGCTGTGGTTGCACTCTTCCTCATGTTTGAGTCCAAGTTTGAGGCAAACTTGAGCTCAAACGTGAGTCCTTCCTCTTGCCCCTTGCTATCCCCTTTTCTTCAACCTTCTTCCAAGCCTCTTTTCCACCTATCATCAATCAACAATTGTATCAAAGCTATGCCATAATCATGAGAGTTATTCTTCTTCTTGTCATATGAGCAATTATGGCACAAAAACTCATGAAAATGCATCAATTTATCCATGGTTGATTGAATCAAAGGAAACATGAAATTCTACCCACTTGGCTTACTTATGGCTCAAGAAAGTGCATAAAATCTATTGAAAACAAAAGAAAAAGACTAGTGAAACTAGGCTAAGATGACCTGTCATCATCGGTGAGCGAAGAGTCCATCGAACAGGATCCTCGTGGAGGAGATAATAGAGAACAGCGGCCAGATCTGGGAAAGGAAGGCAGTGGGAGCGGGGTCAGCGGAAAGGGTGATTGGAGGGTGTCTCAGATGAGAGGGGAGCTCAGACTCGGTGAGGCAGGAAGGCCGCAGGACCTGGTGGGAAGGGCGGGCGTTGGGAACGGTCGTGATGGGTGCGATAGATGTTCAAAGGACATGGCACAAGTAGATGGGAAGGACAGCGTTTTGGACCAAGCCAAAATGGTCGATACAGAGGTACATCGAAGAGCCAATAAGGGGAGTAGGGGGAGGGAGAATGCAGAGACGGTATCGGAGATGGAAGTTGAGTTTGGGATAGATGGTGACAGACCAACAAAAGAAGAACAGATGAAGGAGAATGAGGCCACTTGGGCTTTGGCGGTGGAATCGGGTGCGGTCCTACATGATGAAGAAGAGGATATTATGGCAAATTTGCAAGCTCAGAATGAAAAGTTAGCGGTGAGGAAGAAGATGGCCAAACATAAAGAAAAAGTACGAAGGAGTCGGCCTAAAAATCACAGTAAGGTGAGTAAAAAATTGTTTAAATGATTTTAAGCTGTTGGAATATTCGGGGGTTGAGGGGGGATGGTAAATTGAGTATGGTGAAATCTTTGAAGAGAAATTATAAACTTAATATGTTAGGCTTGATTGAAACAAAAAGGGAGGCAATCTCGAAATTTGATGTTACTCGAATTTGGAGGTATAGTAATGTGGGGTGGGAGTATGTGGAGTCTAGAGGAGCTTCGGGGGGTTTGCTTTTAATGTGGGACGAGGCGATATTTAAATCTAGAAATTGTTATAAAGGAGAGAGATGGCTGTGTGTTGAAGGCATGTTGACGAAAAGCAATTTTAATTGTGCGTTTTGTTTGGTGTACGGGGCGTTTGGGAAGGAGGAAAAGCGGGTGGTTTGGGAGGAGCTGAGCTATATTGTGGGGCTGTGTCAGGTCCCGTTCTGCTTGTTTGGGGACTTTAATGAGATTTTGCATAG
>NC_029779.3:23766615-23784427 GCF_000817695.3 Arachis duranensis
TTAGGGACTGGGTACATGATATGCAATTGGTGGACTTACCTCTTCATGACAGAAAATTCACGTGGTTCAGAGGTCGTTCTTGCAGTAGAATTGATAGGGTCCTGGTCAATATTGAGTGCATTGAGCAGTTTTCTGACATCCGAATTAAAGGTGGACCAAGAGGGTTGTCAGACCACTGTCCGTTAATTGTGGAAGCTTCAAGAGTTAGCAGGGGCCACCGCCCATTTAGAAGCTTGGATTCCTGGTTTACGCATGAGGGTTTCCTGAGGTTGGTTAGAGATGAATGGAGAAACTTGGGGGATGTGCAGTTTACTAGCAAGCTGAAGGCCTTGACGGTACCTTTGCGAAAATGGCACAGGGACAACTTTGGGGACATGAATAGGAGATTACTATTGTTGGAGGAGGAGATTAAGAAGGTGGATAACCAGGTGAGTAACAGCACTTATGATGGAACGACGGAAGCTAGAAGGAAGGCGCTGGTGAGCTTCTGTGAGAAGTGGTATGTTCGGAAAGAGCTTCACTGGAAGCAGATGTCTAGGTCGCAGCATGCTAGAAACATGGATAGAAATACTCGATACTTCCATAACATTGCCTCGGCAAGAAGCAGGAATAACAGGATTGATGTTCTAAGGATTCATGGGCGGATTGTATGAAATCAGGCTAGGATAAAGGTTGCAATTACAGGATTTTATAAGGAATTGTATAGGCAAGAATATGCACTGAGGATTGGGTTTCGGGAGGGTTTGATGAGACAGATTAATGGAGCTAAGGCGGAGGCCTTGGAAGTCATGCCGTCGGTGGAGGAGATTAGAGATGCAGTTTTGGACTGTGACTCTTCTAAAGCCCCAGGGAGTGATGGGTACAATATGAACTTTATCAAACAATGTTGGGAAGAGATTGGTCAGGAGTTCACTGCGGCGGTCTTGGGGTTCTTCCAAAGTGCGAAACTACCAACTGATGCGAATGTCACGTGGGTGACGCTAGCTCCGAAATTTGTGGGTGCGAATGAGATTAAGGACTTTAGGCCGATTAGTATGGTCGGCTGTGTCTATAAGGTGATTTCTAAGGTTATGGTGAGAAGGTTGAGAATAGTTATGCCTGAATTGGTAGGAGAGACGCAGACTGCTTTTGTGAAGGGTAGAAAGATTCATGATGGCGCACTTATTGCCTGTGAGACGGTGCAATGGCTCAAGACGCATAGAAAGAAAGCGGCAATTATAAAGCTAGATTTTCAGAAAGCATATGATAGAGTTAGATGGAGCTTTGTGGATGTTGTGTTACAGAAGATGGGTTTCGGGCAAAGATGGAGGAGTTGGGTGAAGGAGTGTGTAAGTACGGCAACTATGTCAGTCTTAGTGAATGGATCTCCATCCAAGCCTTTTAAGATGGAGAGGGGCCTAAGGCAAGGAGATCCTTTGTCTCTTCTTCTGTTTGTTCTTGTGGTGGATGTGTTGCATAGGATGTTGGGAGAAGCTGTAAGGAATGGGCGTATTACTCTGCTACGGGTTGGGAGAGAACATATTGAACTGTCACACCTTCAATTTGCGGATGACACTATCTTATTTTGCCCTCCGGAGACAGAGACAATTGTGAATTATAAGAGGTTTCTGCGGTGTTTTGAGCTGATGTCGGGTCTGAGCATTAATTTTGATAAGTCGAATCTCATCTCAGTTAATTGTGAGCAGGAGTGGGTGGAGCATGTGTGTGGCCTTCTAGAATGCAAGCAAGCTGTTTTACCTGTGAGGTATCTCGGGATTCCTCTAGGAGCGAACCCGCGTTTGGTGAAGACTTGGAAACCGATCATAGATAAGGTGGAAGCGAAGCTCAGCTTATGGAAAGCGAAGATTCTAAATAAAGCAGGCACGCTAGTTCTTATTAAATTGGTATTGAATAGCCTGCCGATTTACTACCTTAGATTATACAAGATGGCGAAGGCGATCACTGACAAGTTGATTGCCTTACAGAGGAGATTCCTGTGGTGTAAGGAGGATGGTAACAACGGTATACTTTTGGTGAAGTGGAAAATGGTTCAGGCTCCTAAGAAGGCTGGAGGGTTGGGGGTTGGGGATGCAGTGCTCAGGAACACAGCACTACTGTTTAAGTGGTGGTGGCGGTTTTCCAAGGAAGATTGTCCGTTATGGAAGAAGATTGTATGCTCCTGTAACAAATTGAATCCTCAGGTTATGCTTTCTAGTCAGACTCTACCAGTAAAGGGTGGCCCCTGGAAAGACATCTGTCAGTTGAATATAAAGGATTAGCAGGTAAAAGAAAAAATGATGAGTGGGCTGACAATGGAAGTTGGAAATGGGTGTAGAACACGTTTCTGGGAAGATAACTGGGTTTATGGTGGTCCTCTAAAAGCGAGCTTTCCAAGGCTCTTCTCTGTTTCAAACCAACAAGGATCTATGATAGGGGATTGTGGGTTCTGGGATGGGTTAGAGTGGATTTGGAATTTCCATTGGAGGCGAGAGTTGTTTCAATGGGAGTTGGAACTAGTGCACCAACTACATGAGAGGTTAAGACCAGTGAAACTATCAGCTGACAGAGAGGATAATCTTGTTTGGAAATTTGATAATAAAGGTATTTTTTCTACTAACTCCTTTTTGCAGGTGTTGCAATCTGAGAATCTTTCGGAAGAGATTACGAGTTATAGCTTCACAAGTGCGATCTGGAAAGGATTGGTTCCGACTAGAGTCGAGCTGTTTGGTTGGTTTGTTTTAGTGGGAAGAGTGAATACTAAAGAAAGGTTGAGTAGATTAGGCATACTTCAACAGCATGATAATATCTGTGTCTTGTGTAAAAAAGAAATTGAGTGTGTTCATCATTTGTTTGTATTCTGTGAGTTTACATGGCAGGTGTGGTGCGTCTGGTTGAGATGTTTTCACAGAGATTGGGCTGTCCCAGGAAGCATTAAAGGCTTGTTTGAGAGTTGGAATGGAACGACAAGTAGAAAAGAGGAGGAGAAGAGGTGGCTGGCTGGGTTTTTTGCGGTTATTTGGAACGTCTGGTTAGAACGCAATAACCGGATCTTCAACAATCAAGAGGTTAATGTTGGTGTCATACAAAACAGGACGTTTTTGAGCTATAAGGAGTGGACTGGTATTGATCCTACTGGTTGTTGATGGCAATGCCGGAGATGACATAGGATTGTTACCTTTGTTTTTAGTTTTTCTTCTGTTTTTGTCTGTTTTATGCTCCACTCTCATGTGTTGAGCTTCCTTTGTTTCAAAAAAAAAATCTACTATACGTGACTCCATCTTAAAAGATATTTTGCACGTATGTACAGTCAGAAGATATATTCCACTTGATTTCTCAATCTCAAAATTTGACCTTCCTTTCTACCAATTCATTCTCAAATATTTTTGTCAAATAATTCTTGATTGAATAATGAATTTTATCGTATTGCAAAATAAATTAAATATAAAAGCTATTAGCATTTACAAAGTTATTAAAAAGAATTGTCTTTGACTTGTGAATGGTGTACTTATAAAATTAACTTAAAATATGAACTACAAATATTTATAAAAATTTAATTTTGATGCACTGACAATGTAAAGTAGTTTTACACGTGCATCCAATTACGTAATAACACATCAATAAAAATAAATACATTTCATATTGATCGCGTGAATGGTCATCCAAAAGAATGGATGTGATTGTATGACTGTGTAAAACGTTTTACACTGTCAGTGCATCAAAATTAAACTCTATTTATAAATTGAATTTAGCATTACTTGAAAAAATTTAGTAAATGAGTCAACTAATCTTATCATCTATAGAACTATTTTTATATAAACCGTCTTGCTCTTGTCAAACTTGAATGAGACTTTCTATAGCCTTATAATTTTTGTCTTTATTTTCCATACTTTTTCTTCATATAATCTACTATTGATAGGATCGTAGTCAATAATCATTAGGTATGAAAAAAAAAAATAGAATAAAGACTATGTGAAAATTATAAATTTTTTAAATGATAAATATGAAAGGAAATTTATTATTGCTTATTATATATACTAATAATATGTCAATAATTTTAAAAATTTACTAATAATACTAATAGTTTAAAGATAATTTTACTATAGTTATAATAAATTTAGTTATTACTCTAAATAAATAATATATTTGAAAATTAAAGAAAAAAAGATTAGCGATAATTATGTTTAAAATGTTCCCATATTTTTTTTAATTTTTTTTGCTTGCCATTCTTTCATTAGTATGTATATTTGTGGCAATTGTTTTTATACTCTATTGAAAGTTGAATAATTTATGTTTTTTATTAATATATAACGTTCTATTTTTAGTTGGTTTATTTATTTTTGAAAAAAAAATTAATGAAAATAGTTAGTAATTTTTTATTTTATATACGATTATTTTTGCTTAGAGATATCCGCATAAATTGAACTAATTAATAGTTTACTACTCTTATTTTAAATTTGAAATTATTTTGTAAGATAAATTTATCTTTCCATTTAGTATAATCATTTTAATATATATTGAATCTTCTTCGTCATCTATGGGAGTGAATGTTTTCGATAAACGCACGACACGAATTTTGAATGTCCAATTATCACATCTTTTGTGAGATTTTCTATAAATTGTGTATCCAATCCATAATAAATTTTTTGATTTGTTGAGATGGAGGTTTGTAGAGCAAAGTATATATTTATATAGATACTTATAAGTGTGTTGTATATATAAGTAAAATAATGGACATTTCATAAAAAAGGGTGATTTTGTAATTTGATTTGTTTTTTAAATTTTATCAGTTACAATTTTGTTTTTGATTATATTTAAAATGAAGATTATAACTGCTAATAATAATTTAAAAATTAATTAGTTTTATGACATTAGTAACAAGTAATACATTTATATTGATTGATATATTTAATTTGTAATCATAAGACTTAAATTACAATCATGTGATTTTAAATGTTAATATTTTAAGAACATGACATTTAATATTGATGTTTGTTTCGGTATAATGATAAATTCATATGTATCGATACGTTTAAAATATAGACAAATAATAATAAGCCATGTGAAATTTATTTTTCCTGTCAGCATCAAATTTTTTTTAAAAAATATATATTATATCACTATTTTTACTAAAATATCTTTTTAATTAAATAAAAATAAAAAATATTTTTTTATTTAATTTTATAAAAAGTCTTAAATATCCTTATTTTATTTGATTAGACAAAAATATCTTTTTAAAACAATCAAATTTTAAAATTTAACCCATTCTAATTTTATATTTTCAAATAATTTAATCAATATAACAAAAACATATTTGAGAAACAAAAAATAAAAAATAAAAAAATTGTTCGTTCAACTTGGTTTCAAAAACTCTCTCTTGGATCTGTTCTTCTCTCCTCTTCCTAATTTCTCTCTCTCTTTCTCTCTCTCTCTCTCTCTCTCGCTGGAACTTGATCTCTCTCATCTGTCTCATTATAGCGTTGCCTTCAAGCTCTCTCCCTCTCTCTTCTCCGGTCTCGCAATCAAGATCGTCGTCGTAATCAAGGTCGTCGTCGCTATCAGAGAGCGTCGCCATCTTCCTGGTTCTAGAAAGCGTCGCCGTCTTCCTCGTTCTTCATCACTGTCGTCAGCTTTTTCTTTCCGGTAATTCCCTCCCTGTGATTTCTGTGATTTTAATTATTATAGCATTGGTGTATTTTTGTAATTAAGGTAATTTGGTTTTATTTTTGTGATTTTATATTAGTTGTTGTTAATTTTGACAAAATGAAAAACTTAAGAAAATTATACGCGGCAATTGGCAAGGTTGGACATGAGCTTCATGTGAGATATCTTGGTGGCCAGCTTTTAGTTTTATTTTGGGGGAATGATATGGTTTAGGTTTCTCACCCTAATTGAATTCTTATTTTATCAATAAAAAATAAATTCTCCGTTTGGGATATGCTCGAGAGACTTCCACTCGAGGGCATCTATATGAACAAAGATAGTTACAAGATTGTGCTTGTAAGAACCGCGGCTAATTAACCGCCTAATTAGATAATTAATATTTCCCAAAATAGGATTCAACAATTTAGAATGAGAATTGGAGGATTTAAATATAATTTTTGGACTCAGTGGATTTTTCTGAGTCAGAAAATGTATTTTCTGCGAAAAACCGAGTAAAACAGCGAACCGACAGTTGAACCGGTCGAACCGGTTTAAGTCTGGCCGTTACTGTGCGAGAAAAATTAAAAACAGTAGAAAACCTTAGGAAAATATTTAAAGTAAAAAACCGGGCGTTAATTTTAAAGGTTTGGCCAAAAGTTGGGCCAAACGGACTAAAAACGCTAACGGGTTGGATCGGGCCCAAGTTGGGCCTAAGCCCAACATATATATACTTTCATTAAAGGCCAATTCAGCACACAACACTCTCATAACTCACACACACACCAGCTGAGAAGAGAGGAGGGAGAAGAGAGAAGAAGCACTATTCACATTTCACTTCAATCCGCGATATCTTGAACTACGGTGCTTCGATTCACGTGTCGTCAGCGGCTACGTGAAGCTCTCGCCAAGCCCGTCACTTCTAGCTAAGTCTTGTGGTAAGTTTTTCAAAATCCCCTGCCCAGTTTTCTGCCCTAAGAATTTCGAGTTTTTGCGCTTTGTATTAAGTGAAATTTTGTGATTTTGAGTGTTTAGGTACACTCTAGCCTTTGATTCCTATTGGGTTTTGACCCAATCCACATTTAGTAAGGTGAGCATACTTGATCTCTTGTGGTTTTGTGTATATATGAAATCCTAGGTTTGATTTATGGAACTTGTGTAATTTCTAGCTTGAATTGGTTTTGTGTGGAGTATATTGGTGACTTAAATTGCTTGAAAGTGGACTTGGTGGCCGGACTTATTGATATTGATTGAGGATTTGGTGAATGGAAGCTTGTTGGAAGCTTAAATTGCACTCAATTTTGGGTTTTTTGGCATATTAGGAATCTGCCAAGGTATGGTTTCGGTTTTCTCTATGTAATATATAATATTTCTAGACACTTAGCCTAGTGACCCATATGATAGATTTGAATTGAGATGGTTGTTGAATTGTTGAATGATGAATTATGATGAATTATGATGAATTGATGATTTTTTAATATGTTGATGAATTATGATGTTGAGATTGATAAAGATGATGTGAACGATTTAGATGGATATGAAATGAGATTGATTATGATGCTTGGTATTGATAGATTTAGGATTGATGAATGTGTTGGTAGAGGATTGATTATAATGTTATATATTTGATATTTGAGGTTGAGAATAATGAAGTGTGAAGGAAAATTTGGTATGAATGGTGGAATGTGATACAAAAGGTGAGTTATGATGTAAATTGGAGTTTGGTGTGGTTTTGGTTTAGTTTTGGTTGTGAAATTGGAAAATTGAGAAATTGTGAACTTTTGGTTAAACTATAATTTTGATGAACTTCAATGAATCATATCTTGAGCTACCGTACTTGAAATTAAATGCATTTTATATCAAGTGAAAGATGATTGAACAAGCTTTAAAATGGTTTAAACTTTGTGAAAATTCGAATTTGGTAGAAGAAGATATGATTGTTGAAAGTTTGGAGTCAAAATCTGAAATTCTGCAAAGTTGAAGAATTTTGTTTCTGGTTTGTATGCGCATGCACACCCTGTGAATTTTTGAACCTGTGCGCACGCACAGGCTTACGCACACACAGGGGAAGGCTTGCTGTTGGGAGCGCTAGCACGATTTGTACGCACACATAACCAACGAAGTTTTGCAATCTGTGCACACACACAAACCTGTGTGCACGCACACGTTGGAAGGTGCACTCTGTTGAGGGTGTTCGCACGCCTTGTGTGAGCGAACAGAGTTGGAAAATTTTACACTTGTGCGTACGCACACCTCTATGCGTACGCACAGGTCTTGAAAATCTCTTGGGCGTGCGCGCACACACCTCTGTGCGTACGCACATGCCCTGTTTTTTAACTAAAACCTTGTTTTTAACTATTTTACCTTCCCAACAAGCTTATAAACTTCTGTGACACCATTTTAAGACTCTTTGGCTTACTTTTGGGTACCAAAACATGGGAAAGGTCCTAGGAAATTTATTTTAGTATTACATTAAAAAGTTAGAGAACGGAGGCTTAGGTTTCTGGTGTACTAAGGATGGGTTTGGTGGAGTGAGAAGGAAAAATGGTATATGAATTGAGAAATTTATGAACTAATGAGTTTAGAATGGAAATGTTAAATTGGCAGTGGTTGAGATGAGTCGGGGACTTGGAATGATAATGATGAATCATTGATATACTGAAAATGTTTCTTGAAAACCACTGAATCACTGTTTTGTACTGAGATTGTTGAGACGCTATGCGCCCGGCAGGGATGGTGGTTGGATCTCGCCTGTCGAGGTAGCGGTGGCGGCATAAGGGCGGTGGTTCGTCCCGCTTGCGTTGAGATGTGAGGTCCGTGGCAAGAGTATCCCGCTCGCATCCCTTCAGATCACTAGAGTGTGCAGGCACAAAATCCTGGACGGTGTTCCGAGCACCATATCTCGGGGGTTCCCAATATGATTCCGAAGGGCGACGTCTCCATGGAGATGTGTCGGGTTGGCAGTTGACCGACAATGTGATATCACAGCCAATAGGACAGGCATTCATCATGTGCATCTTCTATTTGTTTGTTTGCTTTGCCGACTTGAAATTGCTTGCTTAATTGTATAACATACCTAATTGCCTACTTGAATTACTTGCCATATATGCCTATACTTGTGTTTTACTTGCATTGATATTATCTGTATTTTCTACTGGGATTGATGAGGTTTGGAAGGCAGTGGCGATGGGATCGCAAGGAGGATAGGTTGGTGAAGGCTGTGGGACAGCGGAGAACTGTTAGATTAGAAAATCCCCTAAGATAGACTACCCTGTTTATTATGTTAAGGTTTAACTTATGCTTTAATGTTTTAGTATGCTTTAAGATGAATCTTGTGATGGATATGAAGTTCTAGGATTACCTCTGGCATTTCGGGGTCTTATATCTTACATCACTGGACACTGTTACCATACTGAGAACCTCCGGTTCTCATACCATATTCTGTTGTTGTTTTTCAGATGCAGGTCGCAACCCACCTCGGTGAGTTGCTTCGATGGTGACAGAGCGGAGGATCCTGGATACATTTTGGAGTCTTTTTGCTTATTTTGTTTAGATCTCTCATCTTTTGTATTTTACTTTTTCCTAGAGGCTTACTTTGAGAGAAAAACTTGTATAAGCTGTTTTTAACTATCTGGATTCTGTTGGGTATATGAAGATGGTAAGATGAGAAGATGACAAAATCTTATATTTGTGTAGTGGTTTCAAGGCACGATTAGATCGCTTTCTTTAGAGAGATATTTGTCCCCACACTTAGTTGCTATAGGGTTGATGACAATACTCTCCCAGGATACAATGAAACCTAAGAATTTCTTAATTAGCAATAGTAAGAAATTCTCAACTCTCTTGAACAAAGAAAATCTTTTAATGGTTGAGTAAATTGTACACTTAGTACTTCATTTTTGAAATAATGGACAAGGACTTATTTATACATATTGCACGTAGCAATTATGATTAGTTACGTATACAAATGGTTGTGTCTTTTCTATTGCCAATAGATACAATGTTTTGAACATACACACAATTCTTAAAGAGTTGTGTCCCTTTAGCCAATAGACACAATGTTTTGAACATACACAATCCTTAAAAGGTTGTGTCCCTTCAACCAAATGGTACTAAATGGTTAGTAACCGTTTAATATTAATAATATTAATAATAATATCAATAATATTAATAATATTAATTAATCAAATTTGTAAATACCCTTCAATCCCCCACTATTTACAAAATTTAAATGTCATACAAGTATATGCATAAAGAATGTGTCACTAAGATTAAACATTCTTTTAGTGTAAATTTTAAAGTTCTAACAAAGTAGTAGATGTCTAATCGATTAAACCTATACTCCATATGCTAGTACCAAAAATCACACACATTACTTATACCCTCCAAGTTCAAGAGTTTATAATTTTAAGCACTTATATGGCCTTGTGCTCATCCTGGTTTCATGAATATTTACGAGAATAAAACCTCTAAAATTCTCAATTAAAGCGGCACCACTCCTATATTCATATAGGTGGAATCTTTTGATAAATAATATTATCATTCCATTAAGAGTTTTAACTCACCCTCCTAATTTATTGTAAATAGCACTAAATCCTATACCTTAGTGCTCCAATTGCTAAATAACTTGTTATTACCCATTAAACCTTGAAACTAGTGGTCTACTAGAATAAGGTTGGGTTCCCATCATTTAGCAATAATAGGTTTTAATCCCATTTTAGCAGTACTCTCTTTGATTTTATCCCTTGACAAACCTTTAGTCAAAGGGTCTGCTAAATTTTCTTGAGATCTTACATAAGTGATGGTAATTACACCATCATCTATTAGTTGCCTCACAAATTCATGTCTCAAACTTATATGTCTAGACTTTCCATTATAAACCTTATTATATGCCCGAGACATGGTTGATTCACTATCACAGAAGATTGAAATGGTTGTCGTCTGCTATGGCCACAGCTTTATATCATATAACAAATTTCTTAACCATTCCGCTTCTTTACCTGCGGCTGATAAAGCTACAAACTCAGCCTCCATAGTAGAATGTGTAATACATGTTTGTTTCTTTGAGGCCCAACTTATTGCTCCACCACCTATGGTGAAAATCCACCCTGAAGTGGATTTGTTATCACTAAGATTTGTAATCCAACTTGCGTCGGAATAACCTTTTAAAACGGCAGGATAATCACTATAATGTAATCCCAAGTTTATGGTTTTCTTGAGATAACCAAGAACTCTTGTTATAGCTTTTCAATGTTGATTGCTAGGCTTTCCTGTAAACCTTGATAATTTGCACACAGCAAATGCTATATCAGGTCTAGTACAATGCATTGCATACATTAAACTTCCTATAGCACTAGCATATTCTAATTGTGTTATAGGTCTTCCCATGTTTCCTTCTAATTTAAGATTAGGATCATACGGCGTATTGGATTCTTTAATTGTGAGATGATCAAACTTTTCCAATACCTTTTTAATATAATGAGATTGACTTAAAGTAAAGCCAACTTCATTCTTATGAACCTTTATGCCTAATATTGTATCAACTTCATTCAAATCCTTCATTTTGAATTTAGAAGTTAGATACTCCTTCGTTATACGAATTCCTTCTAAATTTGTTCTGATGATTAACATATCATCCACATATAAACAAATGATTACTCCATAATCTTTAGTAAATTTTGAGTAAATACATTTATCCGCACTATTATGTGAGAAGCCATTTGATAACACCACTGAATCAAACTTCTCATGCCATTGTTTAGGCGCTTGTTTTAGCCCATACAAAGACTTAATTAATTTACAAACTTTCTTTTCATTTCCAGGTAGCACATAGCCTTCCGGTTGCTCCATATAAATTTCTTCATTAAGATCTCCATTTAGAAAAGCCGTTTTAACATCCATTTGATGTATATGAAGCTTGTGTATGGATGCTAATGCTATAAGAGCCTAATAGAAGTCATTCTTGCCACAGGTGCGTAGGTATCAAAATAGTCTAGACCTTCTTGTTGTCTAAACCCCTTGGCCACTAACCTTGCTTTAAAGGTTTGTAATGAACCATCAGTGTTATACTTTCTTCTAAATACCCACTTACATCCTATAGGCTTTGATCCTGGAGGCAAATCAACCAAGACCCAAGTATTGTTAGATAATATTGAGTCCATTTCATCGTTTATTGCTTCTTTCCAAAAAGCAGAATCCCTTGAAGCCATAGCCTCTTTGAACGTTTGAGGATCACCCTCTATGTTCATCACAATAGGAATCTTGTTTGTTACAGAATTCCTAGTTCCTTCTACCAAAAAGGTGATAGCCTGAGAAGAAATAAAATATGGACCCAAGTCCTTTTCTTTTCTTACTCTCAAACTCTTCCTTGGTTCAATCAACTCTTTGTCGTTTAGACGTTTATTATTTTGATTATTTATTTCTTGTGAAATATTAGTATCATTTTGGAGATACTCTGAATTAGAAGTTGAATCATTAATAAATTTATTTTCAATAAATTCTACTTCTCTTGATTCAACAACTACATTAGACACTAAGTCTAATATTCTATATGCTTTAGAATTTTGAGCATATCCTATAAAAGTGCCTTTTATGGCTCTTGGCCCCAATTTGGTTCTCTTTTGATCAGGAACTCGATAAAAGGCTAAACACCCCCACACTTTAAGATAATTTAAATTAGGTTTCCTTCCTTTCCAAATTTCATAAGGAGAAACATTTCTATGTCTTGATGATATCCTATTATGGATATGACATGATGTCAATAATGCTTCACCCCACAAATTGTAAGACAATTTTGCATTTAGTAACATTGAATTAACCATATCCACTAAGGTACAGTTTTTTTCTTTCCGCCAAACCATTTTTGTTGCGGAGTATACGGAGCGGAAGATTCATGCACAATACCATATAATTCACAAAAGTGATCAAATTCATTAGAAAAATATTCTTCACCTTGTAATGATTCAAGGATCACCACTTGTAGATCACGAAGTCTACTTACAAAGATTTGTAATTCATGAATTTGATCCATAATATCATTCATAACAAATTCAAAATATTTCATCATAGTAAACTTATCTGTTCCTTGTCGTTTAGTATTGTATTTTTCTTCCAAAGATTTCCAAATATCCAATGGTGATTGAATTAACATATGACCTCGACATACAATAGTATCTGCATCATGTTTCTTCTTCAATTTGAACAATTGTTTCTTCCTCTTCTATTGTGGAACTTCCAGCAGCATTGGCAATTGGTGTAGTCTTTGGGTCAATCACATATGCAAGATTGAGAACCGAAAGAAGGAATATCATCTTGTCTTTCCAACGGTTGAAGTTCGTTCCATCAAAGCGATCTAACTTGACAAACTCTTGATTCATGACCTTGAACGTGGTGTTTTGATCTTGTGCCATCTTCAACTAATATCTCTCTAAAATTGCTGGGTATATGAAGATGGTAAGATGATAAGATGACAAAATCTTATATTTGTGTAGTGGTTTCAAGGCACGATCTTTCTTTAGAGAGATATTTGTCCCCACACTTAGTTGCTATAGGGTTGATGACAATACTCTCCCAGGATACAATGAAACCTAAGAATTTCTTAATTAGCAATAGTAAGAAATTCTCAACTCTCTTGAACAAAGAAAATCTTTTAATGGTTGAGTAAATTGTACACTTAGTACTTCATTTCTGAAATAGTGGACAAGGACTTATTTATACAATGAAACCTAAGAATTTCTTAATTAGCAATAGTAAGAAATTCTCAACTCTCTTGAACAAAGAAAATCTTTTAATGGTTGAGTAAATTGTACACTTAGTACTTCATTTCTGAAATAGTGGACAAGGACTTATTTATACATATTGCACGTAGCAATTATGATTAGTTACGTATACAAATGGTTGTGTCTTTTCTATTGCCAATAGATACAATGTTTTGAACATACACAACTCTTAAAGAGTTGTGTCCCTTTAGCCAATAGACACAATGTTTTGAACATACACAATCCTTAAAAGGTTGTGTCCCTTCAACCAAATGGTACTAAATGGTTAGTAACCGTTTAATATTAATAATATTAATAATAATATCAATAATATTAATAATATTAATTAATCAAATTTGTAAATACTCTTCAGATTCTGTATTGTTTGTATATAGCTAGCCGGCTTAAACTCCGCGAGTCGTGGCTAGATATGCTATTATACCCTTATATTTTGTTATATTATATCTATTTCTTGTGCGTTAAGTTAGTAGCTTCGTGTGCACGTTTTGTGCTTTTCAAATCCTATTTTGAGCTGTATCCTTCATCGGGCTTCTAGAATATATTATTCCTTCTATATACTATATGTATAAGCTTTAGACTTGTCGTAGCCTTTGATTAACCTTTGCTTTACGACGCGAGGTAAGACTTAGGGTAATTAGGGTGTTACAGTGCTGATTTGTTTAACCCAAAGAGGCGACTTGAAGAAGACAAAGGAATTATTAGGTCTAATGCTTGGTAGGGGGTTTGTACCCCATTATGCTACCTCTAATGAATTATTGGTTCAACTTTGTAAGGCTGGGATGGTTAATGATGCTGCTATGGCACTCTTTGCCTTAGTGAAGATGGGATTCCAGCCAAGATCTGATTCCTAGAGGTATTTGATTGACCAAATTTGTAAAGACAGAAAACTGTTGTATGTTTTTGTTTTTGAGCTGCTTGATGAGCTTGTGATATCAAATTTATGATACTTATCAAGGAGCTAATACCTTAATAATTAAGGTGATGCATTTTGTGTTTCAGAAATAATTTCTGCTTAGAAATATGTGTGAATGTTTTTTTCTATAGAAAATGTGTATCCATTTTAAACATGGGTTAGGGTTGAGTATAATGAACCTAGTACTATGATTAAGTCATTAACAGAATAGAGTTTAGAATGGTAAATCGCATTAAGCTTTTGCTTTTAAAATATACTGAGTATTGAATTTGTTTTAATTGTTATATGGTTGCTTTGGATTATTATGTGATTTGATTTGTAATATTTCTTTTCCTTGTGATCAAGCTTAGTTAATTAAGTAATGAAATTCAGTTCTATTTCAGTGCATTAACTAAGAATGAGTGTTTTATGATTATAGTTATTAACGAGGCAAGTTATTCTCTTGAGTGGATAATTATTAAGGCTTGGTTGTTCATGTTTCTAATGTAATTGCTTGCCCGACCTTGGATTTAAGGCGCTATTCATTTTCTAATTGGTATATAAGATTTGGTAAGATAACTTTAAAGTTTAATTGGAAATTTAATTAAATGAGATGGTGTGAAGCGTGATCGTGGTGGAGATTAACAAACAACGTTAATGGTGAAAATGGTTTTTAAAACATTATATATGCCAATTTAGTTTTTTTTTTAACCTGGAAGACATATATGGTTGTTTAAAGCATTGTATGGTCTTCTAATGTTGCTTCCTCAGGTTAAACAACTTCATTTGCCAAAGGAATATATGTACATTGACAACAGCTTGGAAACCTTGGCGGCATATGTAGTCGCTAATATTGACACTTCATTTTCCGTCATTATGCAGCAAAGTGCCGCCTTTAAATGTTAAAAGTTTTTTGTGATATTGGTCATTCTCCTAAGCTTATATTTGTATGTTTCAGGAGAAAGATGTGTTTCCTATCTCTGATTTTGGCCTAAAGCACATCAAGCATCCAACCGAGTTTTTCGGCAAAACTTTGACTGCTAGTGAGACCAGCACACACGGTGGTTTCTCAGTTCCACGGAGGGCGGCAGAAAAGCTCTTTCCTCCACTGGTATGGCTATAAACTCAATTGGAAATCCTCTTTGCCTTTGCTTAAGATGTTGTATCAATCTGATTTTGTTTTGTTTTTTCTTAATTTTTCACTTTCATTTCAGCACTATACAATTCAGCCTCCAACACAAAAACTAGTTGTCCGTGATTTGCATAACAATAAACTATGAAAATTAAGAACGAATGTAGAGGCTATCTATCTTTAGCTTTCTTTTAATATATAGATAATAGATAATTATCATATATTATTAATGTATATATATAATTAACTATATACTATTATACTGTCATATTGGTAAAATAACTCATTTTTAAATTTATTACTTAAAAAAATGCATAAAATATATAAGTCTAATTAAATAATCGTATAAAAATTCAAACTATATATTATTTTGATATTTTGATACGTGGGTTATGGCATAAAATATAAAAGGTAAAATAATAAATAAATTTATAAGAATTTATATTTCAAACATGTTAGCCTATATAAAAAAAAGTTTTAATAAAGTTTTTTATGATAACAAATATAGATAAATTAGTTTAAATTAAGATTTTTTATTCTAAAAGCATTCACCAAACTTTGGAGTTTGAAGTAACAGAGTGCTACTTTGAACCAACCAAAATTGATGATACTTTTAAACGCAACGACCAATCACCAATGTATGGACCCTCCACATAATAACGGATAACACTGTCTCATTTTGCTCTGTCATTTTCTCATCCCTTTAGGTAGCGTTTGGTTATTGAGACACAGACACTGAGACATAGACACAGTGGTACACGGTGACACATGTTTGCTGTTTGATTTGGTGAGACACAGATTTTCGAAGGACACGGGAGGACACGGATGGACACGGAGACACTAAATTTGTGTACCTCCAATTTGGTGAGACACTGAGACACAACTTGTGAGACACTAATTTTTTACTCTTTTACCCTTATTGAGTTTTTAAAATTTGTCTTCTTATCTTCCCAAATCTTTTTTTTCTCTTTCTCTTTTAGATTCTACAACTAAATTTACTTTTCTATTTTTTTCAAAAAAAAATTTGTACATTTAATTTTTTTTATTTATTTAAATTTTGATTAATCTTTGATAAATTCTGAACTTTAATTTTCTATTTTTTTTCAAGAACAATTATATATTTAATATTTAAATGATAATTTAAGATGGTATTAGAAGAAATAAAAAATTATTAGAAGAAATAAAAATTTAATGGTGATGGCATGCATTGTTTGGGATAATAGGTGTATTGTAATAGTGGTAAAACTTGTGGTTGAATGAAGGGTAATTTAGTCTTTTTTAAATATATGTGTCTTATTTTTTATTTTTGTCAAACACAATACATAGACACAAATATTTTATGTCCATGTCTTTAATGTCTGTGTCTCTGTGTCTATGTCTCATCAAATATATCAACCAAACGGAGCCTTAACTTCTTTACATTTTGTCCCACTCATGTCCACAACTCTTCCCACATTTAGATCCTTGTCTGATTCTCCCAATTTTTTATATTGTTAAAATATATTAAAATCATTAGATTTTATTAGAATTATTTAGTATATCTATATATTTATTATATGATATTATATTTTTATTATTTTAATTCTTTTAGTATCTATAAATACCTTTTTATATTGTGTCATTCTATACAATTTAAATAGACACAAATCTTTTTTTTTATTGTTCTCTTTTATCCTTCCTAACATGGTATCAGAGCCATAATATCATCCTTGAAGAAGATACGTTATTTTTCTTCTGGTGAAATTATCGTAATTTTTGCATTTTTTCTCGATGCCATTTTTTCTTACATTTTGTCACTCCTTTCATATTTTTTCATCATCCTCCGGTATTTACCATCTCTTCGCATATCGCCACTTTTCGGGTAGTTCGCCATCTTTTTGGCAGTTTCTCTCATTTTTTGCAGCAGTTCCGTCTGCGCTTCTCTTGCGGCGGTTCCGTCTGCGCTTTTCTTGCGGCAGATCCGTCTGTACTTCCTTGTGCCAGTTCCGTCTGTACTTCTTTTGCGCCAGTTCTGTCTAAGCCTCCTTCTGGCGGTAGTTTCGTTTGCGCTTCTTTCCGACAGTTTCATCTGCATTCGTTCCATCAGTTTATGCAGTTTTTTTTCTTTATTTCATTATTTTAAATAAATTTCAAACTCAAGTTGGAGAGATGTTAAAATATATTAGAATAAATTAGATTTCATTAGAATTATTTAGCATATTTAAATATTTATTATAAGATATTACGTCTTTATTATTTTGATTCTCTTGGCACCTATAAATATATTTCTATATTATATTATTCCATACAACTTGAATAGACACAAATCCTTTTTCTAGTGCACTCTCTTATCTTTTCTAACATATATTATATGCATCTTTAATGTCATGCATGTTTGTGCCACAATTATGTTCA
>NC_029779.3:23784504-23838188 GCF_000817695.3 Arachis duranensis
GCACCCGCTAGAGAGAGATATCATAACCAGAAGATTTTAGAACTCTTATGATGACACAGGATCAACTTTCAAGATTTGATTGCAACGTGTGTGCAACTGTCAAGAGCCAAAAGTGCTAGCACCCTTGGTATATTCAGTTAAGGCCTCCACCATCCTTAAGTGCTATGTCAATGTTGGAAACTAGCAATTGGCAGAATATTAATACATGTCTCACCCAGCATTTTCTAACAGTCACATTTTATCATTAATGCTATTAAAAAACAAAACTGCTTCTTAACCAATATCCGAAGTTTATTATTAAGAATCTAACTGTCAATCCTTTTTTTTTTTTTCACAATATTGTTAATCCGACATAACAAGAACTAATCTGTTAGAAGTTTCATTTAAAAATTTGATGTTGACCAATAAATTGTTGTATACACAAAGTGTTATTCTAATCCTTTAATGTGATCATTCTAAATTCTCTATGTTGATTTAACTATTTAAGAACACATATTTAGAAGAAGAGTTTGACTATATATTAGTCAAACAACATATCACTTCTCACATTTCTGTTCTAACATTTGTACTAAAGGGGCCTTGGATAAATTCATAAAGATGGACATCTATATATATCTATTTCAATCTTCAATTGTCAGTCTTCCTTAGTAACATTCACAAATACAAAGATACATTCTTTAATGTAAGGTGAAGAGGGATGATACACAAAACTATACTATGGTCAAAACAAGAAAAAATTACCAAAACAATTATCATTGGTCTTATATGTCATATAGTCCTCTATATAAGAATTGCTAGCTTTCCCTTTGATCATCGTTTGGTCTTGTTAAGGAGCTTGAACTTGAGGCAACACCAATGACTTGGTTGTTTGAGAATCTTTGTAACTGAATCATTCTTGCATAGATCCCATCAGGGGGATTCTTCGCTACTATGATGGTTGTTTTTCCGATGCAAGCTCGGTCTAGAGCCTCCTGCACAGACCTCTCGGATTCAGCATCTAGTGCACTTATTGCTTCATCGAGAAGCATGAGTTCTGCCTTCCTCACAAAAGCTCTAGCAATAGCTATTCTTTGCTTTTGTCCTCCTGATAGCTGAACTCCTCTCTCCCTAACAAATGTTTTGTATCCTTCAGGCAGGCCGGATATGAACTTGTGTGCGTTGGCAAGAGTAGCAGCCTCAATGATCTCGGCTTCAGTAGCCGAGTCATGGCCATAAGCAATGTTTTCATATATTGAAGTAGCAAACAAGCATGGTTCTTGCGGCACCACAGCAATGTGCCTTCCTAAGGACTTAAGGTTGCATTTCCTTATGTCCTTTCCATCAATCATGACTCGCCCCGAAGATGGATCATAGAACGTCTGGATAAGTGCAATGACTGAGCTCTTACCACAGCCACTAGGCCCTACAAGGGCTAGAGTTTTACCTGCTCTTGCACGAAGACTGAGGTCCCGGAAAACAGGCATATCCGGCCGAGACGGGTAAGAGAAGTAAACATGCTTCAGCTCAACTTCTCCACGAAGCCGGTCAGGAACAGGTGTAGCATCAGAATCATCCGGCTCAATTTCGTTTCTGTGGTCAAGGAGTTCAAAAACAGACCTCATGGCTCTATCCCCCTTGATGAAGTCAGGAGCCAGAGTTAAAGTTTCAGCAGCACCATTAGCCGAGACCATGAGGACCATAAAAACTCGGATTGTTTTAGAGAAGTCAGATATTCCGTGCTTCACAAGCCAAGAAGCATACCAAAGACCAAGTGCATAGGAAGCATAGAGTGCAAACTGTGCTATTCCATATCCACTTCCAGAAATTTGTCCCTTCCAAAAGCAGCGTCGCAGCAGAATTTCAAGGTTTGAGACAAAAAGTCCTACGATTTTCTTTTCCGAATTAAAGGCTGCAACAAGCCTTACATTGGCTATAGCCTCCCCAGCAAGTTGTGTGGCCTTAGCATGAGCAGCTTCAAGGTCACCAGAGAAACCAGTCATGAACATTTTCTGTTATAAAAGTCAGTTCAATTAGTAAAAGAGCTTGTAAACACGCCAAAGAGAAGTATGTTGAAAAGTTCAAACCTGCAAAACAGTGGCTGCAACAACTGGGAAGGCGGCAACAAGGACGAGAGCAAGGCGCCACTGTAGTACAAACCCTGCAGTGCAAGCAACCAACATAAGTGGAGTGTTCTGCACAATTACCGAAATTCAATCTCCAATGGCTGATCTGACATTGTTGGCATCAAGAGATAGCCTTGCTGCAATTCTAGCACTCTCATTTTCTTCCTGATCGAACCATGCCATTTCGTTCTTGAGCACTGCACTGAACATTTTCTCCCTCACTCGTTTTGTGAGATTTTCCCAACAATATCCCAGAGGAAATGCTGCAATGTATTGAAGATAAGAGCTGCGGATGAAAGTCCTATTAATAAGTAGCAGTACTTTTCTATTTCTCGGATCATGTGTCTGTGGTTCGGATTGTAATAGACACTGAGAACAGCACTAAGAACATAAGCAAAGAAAGCACTAAGGAATCCACAAACAACTGAACCTATAGAACCAATCAAAGCATAGAGCAATTCAGGAGAGTTCACCTTTGCAAGTCTCCAAAAGGAACTGGCTTGCTCTTTGAAGGCAAGCTTTTCGAGCTTGTAATTTGGATGTGATGCATCAATGGAAAGACTAAAATCCGATGTGGAGAAGTCAGATGGCCTTCTTGAGTATGGTGACCGGCCGTAAGAAGAGTTTCCGAGCAATAATAGGTGAGCTTACAGAGTTTCTAGCCCTCGAAGGCCTGCAAATGAGTTCACAAGTTTGAGTTTTACAATTCAAAATTATCTAAGCTCAAACAGTTTCAGTGAATATATATACTTTCATGAACAATTAATATGAAGTACTAAATGAATTTTTCCAGCGATATCAATGTTCAACAACGATATAAGCTACCTTGCACTGCTCTTTCTAGCATTACTCATGGCAGTTTCATGGGCAGCCTCTTGCATCCTGATAAGCTTGGCATAGACTCCATTTTCGCCTTTGACGAATAGCTCATCATGAGTTCCAATTTCTGATACACTTCCTTGCTGAAGTCCTGCAACAAGGTCAGCTTTGCGAATCGTGGAAAGGCGGTGTGCAATCACAAGTGTTGTTCTACCAATCATAAACTTATCAAGTGCTTCTTGCACAAGCTTTTCTGACTCGGAGTCCAACGCACTTGTCGCCTCATCTAGGAGAAGAATTGCGGGTTTCTTCAGCATTGCCCTTGCTATAGCAATTCTCTGCTTTTGGCCTCCTGAAAGTTGCAACCCCCTTTCACCTACCTGCCATTTCAAATTACTTATTATTAGTTCAATTCAACAACTATACTTTTCTAAATAGTTGTTAAAAGAATGAAGATACTAGTTCAGGCTTAGATTTCTAGTAATCATATAAATTTTATAAAAAAATTGCTTTTCAGATTAAGGAAATTTTTTGTTATGACCGATATTTCTTCCCTTCTCAACTTGCACACTAAAAGCTAATCCAAACAACATATTTGGGATGCCTTCTCTGTTCTTCTCAATGGCTACCATCAGTTTCTGGGAAAAGCAGTTTTCTGCAACTAGTTGTGACTGCGCCTCCCTGCCCTTTGTGACGAACAACTTCTGCAACTGTTCGTATGTGATGTGCATGATGGCAGAAATAGGTAGATATCATGTACCTTTGAGAACTGCATTGATGCACTCAGACAGATTTGTTATCATGTGACCAAACAGCCGACCACTATCGCAATGTTGCAGCCATATCTCTTTGTTGAAGCGACCAGCCCAGTCCGCCATCCCCGGGGACATTCCTCTCAAGGCATCCATGTACCACTCATACCCAACCTTGCTTGGACTGTAAGCGGCATTTATAAAGTATCTCTTGCCCTTGGCTGACTTAAAACGAGTCATGAAATTTGCGGTCATGTGTCTAATACAATAAGTGTAGAATGCCCTAGGAGGATGCCAATCACTATCATCGGCACTAAGTGCAGCCTTGATGGCCTGCGATCTGCTGAAGATAACTAGCAGGCCTTCTTGTGGGGTGACATGTCGTCTCAGATTAGTAAGGAAGAATGACCATAACTCGGTACTCTCGGACTCCACAATGGCCAAAGCAATAGGCAGGATATTGTTGTTGCCATCTTGTGTCACCACAATAAGCAACACCCCACCGTATCTGCCATACAGATGCATGTCATCAAAGGAAACAAACGACTTGCAATGCTTGAAAGCCTCGATACAAGATGGAAAAGCCCAAAATACTTTATCAAGCATGCTACAGTTGCGGACCAGAAGGTGTTTGTCGTAGTACGGTACGACCCGTTGCTCACAAATAGTTCCCGAAAAATAACTCTGCAACGCCTGAAGCAGTTTCGGTACCTTGTTGTATGACTCCTCCCAATCTCCATAAATCTGAGCAATTGCCTTCTGCTTCGCCATCCACACCTTTCTGTAGGAGGGTTTGAAGTGATAGCTCTGTCAGACCGCACCTTGCAGGACAAGGATGCTGACGAAGGGGTTGGACTATATCAACGGCAGGATGACCTTGCAGATGAGACTGCTATCCAACTATCGATGGTCTTAGGACATGGTGAGTGCTAAACAAGTGTGGGCTCCACCAACTCTCCAGACCTCCCTGACAAAATAATAAAACTACTTAATATATGGCAACCATAAATAAGTAAGTATGCCTCAATTCAAATTGAACTCACCAGTATCTGAGGTTCTGTCAAAGGGCAACATGGAGACTCCATGGACAGTCATTTTCAGCCTGATGGCATTGTACATGGTACTTTAATCAGTCCGATTCGATTACCCGGTACTCAGCACTCCTGCAAATACTGTAGTTCTTCACACCCTGCATTACTGCATCTCGGTATTTGAATCTGTGGCCGACCCAAAATTCTACCCCATCGTCTAGGTTGTAGTCCTCTTCCCCTGTGTTGGAAAACGGAGTTCTCTCATGTATGGCGTCTAGTGACTTGGTACATCTGATAGCGCCGAAATTGGTTGGGGGAGGCAAAACATAGCGCACCACTGCTTCGACGGGCGTCTCCGGTACAAACTCCTCCTCATCCTCCCTTCAGAAGAATCACTGTCGGCACTATCGGCAACGTACTCTTCGTCGGAGTCCTCTTCACTCACTTCCATGTCTTCCACTGAAATGACAACATGAATGGGTGGGTGTGAGAGGTCGATCGTCTTGTACGTGGGTCGAGTGTACAGAACCACCACCACCAACATCTTCAACCTCGGCGAAAAACTCCATCACTTATTTGGCCATGATTCTCCTATGGATGCCGGACATAAGTTGCAAATGTTCGTCCCCCAAAAGCCTAAATAGTCGAAACTGGAAAACCCCATTACCCAACGGTGCCAACAACCTATACCCCACCCTTCTGACCTCCCTCGTCCCTGTGCCACCAAGGTTACTCAATATCAAACTCTTCAACTCGTACAACGAACTTATACGTTGAGTCCGCAACAGTATCAGATTCTCACACTCAATATCGCCCCATTGTCGCCATTTTTCATACGACAATTAGGGTAAACACACACAACTATGTATACGCTATTACTGGCCATTGTTGGCTTCTTTTTGTGAAAAAAACAGGACAGAAGAAGATATGAAATGTTTGTAGAAAATGCCAAAGGTTATACATCCTTTTATAGCTGCTGAACTTTTATCTCACTATATCTTGTTTACACTGTAAACGAGATAGATCTCCACTTATCTTGTTTGCACTGTAACCAAGATTGTAAACGAGATATACATATGTTACGTCCACGTGTTTTATCTTGTTTACACTGTAAACGAAATACGTATAAAATTATCTCGTTTACAGTGTAAACGAGATAAGAGAGGCCGATGGATTTTGTTAATAACTTTTAAAATTATTTATTTCATTAATTATTACATTTATTTAATTTATTAAAATAAAAAATTCACCCTTCAGGGACGGGTATTACTTAAACCCGCCCTCGCCTCATCCCGCCGACGGATAATTACCTGTCCCGAGTGGGTAGGGACGGGGTGAGTACCCATAGATTCGGGTGATGTTGCCATCTTTATGTGCAATGGAACGAGAATACAAGTCAGAAGAATAGGAAACCATGTGATAGAATGCAAGAAAATTGGAAGTATTGTTCTTATCCCAATATTGAATCTAATTCCAAATAACGAAACAATATCGGTCAGGTTTTAAAGAAGACAATTTTCAATTATTATGTCATTTGTAATGACAATAAATAAATCTCAGAGACAAACTCTATGAAAAGTTAGAATATTACCTTACAAGGTCAGTTTTCACCCATGGTCAACTGTATATTGTGTTATCAAGAGTAAAGAGTAGAGATGATTTGCGAGTGTTGTTGCAAGATTACGGACACTTGAAAAATAACTACACGATGCATGTGATATATAGAAAGGTTTTTGAGAGTTTATAATAAAAAAGTAATTTAGTAATCTTTTAGTCAAATTTATTACTGTAAAGTAAAAAAATTGTGTGATCATAGGTACTAATTGATGAGACATTTTTATTCTACATTTATAGTTTGAGGATATTAAAATTATCATGAAAATTTATATTATTTTATTCTCTTGATAAACTATTCTAAAATTACATTCATCATAGAATCTATTGATTTACTTAATATACTAAAATTGAGTTTTTCCCTAACGGATAAAAATGAGGTATCATTTTTTTATAAATTTTTTCCCTCTAAAATGTAAGAACTATTTTTCTATATAATGATATTTATTATTATTTATTAATTCTTTTTTTTTATTTTTTTATTTATTAATTTTTTTTCAATTATTGTTATTTAATTTACTTATTTTAGGTATTAATTATTAAAATTTATTAAGAAATATAAGACAATTATTGTTATTTATCCTTCGTATCTACTTAATATTCGATCATTGTTATTTTTTTTATTTATTTAGTGTAATAATTAAATTTATTAGTTATATTGTAATACTATTTGTATATCCTTCGTTTATCCTTAATTCAATTATTGTTATTTATTTTATTTAATTAAAAATATTGGCATATTATTAATATATAATAAATAATAATAAATTTTTTCTCATATTTATTATTTAAAGAATTTATAATATAATTCAGATATAGAATAAATTTTAATTAAATGCTAAATGATTGTCTAAAATTGTTTAATTTCAATTACTTACTAATATTTAATTTTAATTGACATGTTTTATTTTTTATTTATATTTTTATTTATTAATTATTGTACTCTTTATATTTATATTAAATATTAAATATAAAATAATATCAATTTGATTTGATATATTAATGTAACATATTAGTGGCTATCTTATTAAAATTTATTAGTCATATTATAATAATATTTATATATCTTTCATTTCTCCTTAATTCAATTATTTAATTATTGTTATTTATTTTATTCATTTAGAATAACAATTAAATTTATTATAATAGTAGAAATTTTTCATAATTATTTTTCAAGTATTAGTATTATTGGTATATTAGAAAGCATATTGATTTAACATTTATTTATATATTTTATTTATTTATGTTATATTTATAATTATATTATATCTATTTTTATAAATATATATTTTTAAAAATATTGTTCAAATCTCCAACCAGTCGACCACACAAATTGATTATAAAGGAAGGCTTTTCTGTCATGTTATTGCGGAATATAGACTAAATTAATGGTTTGTGCAATAAAACGTGAATACAAATTAAAAAAATAGAAAACCATATGATAAAATGTAAGATTTTTTTTTCCAAAGATAAATGTTATTTTATTAATATAAAATAAAGGTGTTACCATAAGGAAGTACAAAAGAATTGGGTATTCCCATTCTTAAGAAGAGTAAAGTAAGAGTAAAGGAAATTATCAGCATCCATCAGGTATGGCTCATGAGTTCACGCACTAAACTGCTGGCTTCTTTCACTATCTCTGGTGGCTTATTACCTTCTAAAAAACACTCCGATTCCTCGCTTTCCAAGTGCTCCAACACAGCGCCGCTATGAAGAGGGTCTTCTGCCTACCGTCAAATTGAGCCGCTGCCCAGGATAAGGCTCGTTGCCACCAATTGAAAAAGGTCTCTTCTTCTCTCATCCATAGGTCAAGGGTTATTAAATTTAGGCTCCAAATTATTGAAGACAGGGGGCATTGGAACAAAGCATGAGAAATTGATTCAACCTTCAAAATGCATCTTGGGCAAGTGGCAGAGGTGGATGCAAACCGGCTGTGAACTTGTTGCAACACCGAAAACTTTTCATGCAGACTCTTTCATAGAAAAATATTAATTTTATGAGGTAATTTCAATTCCCAAATACTATTCCATACTTTGTTATTCTGTATGTTCTGGGGCCTCAATGAAGTAGGAGAATGAAAGAATCCATAAGCAATTTTGTATCCTGACCCAACTTCATATATACTAGATTTTGTCCAGCACCAATTAACTTCATCCTCCTCCTCTGTTGGTTTGATTGAAAAAAAATTATTGCATATATCAACTGAAAAAATTGACTCAATCAGATTTCTATTCCAGCTTTTTATCAAGATTTAGTAATGCACTAACGTAATACACTTGCAGATTAGGTGGAATTGTGAGTGCATCTTGAGGGACATTAAAGGGCACTGGTGATGGGAGGGGTCATGGAAGATGCGGACATTAGCACCAGAGCCTATTTTCCATAACAAGCCTTTCTCGATCACCTTGCACCCTTCAAGAACACTTCTCCAGCCCCACGATGGTATGCTTCCTATCTATGCATGTAAGAAATCTGTATATTTGAAATATTTAGCTTTGAGCATTCTTGATAGAGTAGAATTAGGGTATTTCATTAGACGCCAACATTGCTTGCCCAATAAGGCCTTCGGTCTCGTCATTGTATCCCATTTAATCCAGACCATTTTTCATTCTGCGCCTTTTTGACCCCACCAAAATTGCGAGAGCATGCTATGAATCTCAGTCAATAGCGTGTCTGGGAACTTGAAACAAGAGAGTGTATAAATAGGAATCGCCTCCCCCACCGCTCTCAATAGCGTGTGTCTGCCACCTGATGACAATATGCTTCTTTTCCAACCCATAATCATCTTCTGAACTTTATCCTTGATAGCTCCAAAGGTTGCTTTCTTTGATTTTTGAACTATAGAGGGCAGCTCTAGGTATTTGTCTTGTACTCCGATATGTTCAATATTTAGTGTTTGAGCAATTGCTAGTCTTGTGTTTTAAGGTGTGTTGTGACTGAAAAAGATGGCTGACTTATTCAAATTGACTTTTTGCCCACTGAAACCCTCATAGATCTCTAGCAATTCTAGAATACTTTGGCTTGTATTAGGTGTGCTTTTGGAAAAAAGGATTGAATCATCAGCAAACAAAAGGTGATTAATTGTTTGGCATCTCCGATTAACTTGAACTCCTTGAATTAATCTGTTTTGCTCTGCCTTGTGTAGAAAGAAGGAAAGCCCTTCTGCACAAAAAAGAAAGAGATATGGAGATAAGGGGTCACCCTGTCGGATGCCCCTATTTGGCCTAAAATAGCCAAATGGTTGACCTTCCACAACAACAGAGTAAGAAACAGTCATTACCAATTCCTTAGTCTAGTTAATCCATTTAGTATCAAAGCCCAACTTATCCATAATATACCATAAGAAATGCCATTCAACCCTATCATAAGCTTTGCTCATGTCTAATTTAATAGTCATCTCATGCTCTGTCCCACTTCTCTTATTTTTCAAATAGTGCATACATTCGTGGGCAATTAGAATATTATCTGAAATGAGTCTACCTTTGAGAAATGCACTCTGATTTGGGCTTATGAATTTATTCATAAAACCTTGTAATCGGTGCACCATAACTTTAGAAATAATTTTATACATAGCTGAGGACAAACTGATCGGTCGTACCTGAGTCATATCACTGGCATCTGGCACCTTTGGAATCAAACAAATTTGAGTATGGTTGAAGCTTTTTAGAATTCTGCCACCGTGAAAGAAACTTCTCACTGCCTTAAAAACGTCACCTCCAACTATATCCCAGAAAAAGTGAAAAAACTTAGCTGTAAACCCGTCATCACCAGGAGCACTCTGAGCATGAACACTAAATGTAGCTCTTTTGACCTCGTCCATAGTTACCGGCTTTTGGAGCCTGCGGTTCATGGAAGCTGTAACCTTAGGCTCCAAATCCTCTAAATATGCATTCGGATCAGCCGAATAAGAAGAAGTAAAAATATCGCAAAAGTAGTCTTCAGCTACCTTTGCAATATCCTACAGTTTCGAAGCAATCTCATTGTCCCTCCCAAATAATCTCCAATTCTGTTCCTTCGAACCCTTGATTAAAAATTTCTAGTGAAAGAATCTAGTGTTCTGATCTCCTTCTTTTAGCCACTTGACTCTAGATTTTTCTCGCCAATAGCTCTCTCCTTTCAAATATGCCTGCTCCAACTTCTCCTCCAAATTGGTAACCTCCTCTCCCCCATTGATTCCAGCCACCCGCAACTCCTCTAACTTAGCTTGAAGGTCCTCAATTTCTTTCCGGAAGTTTGCTTTGTGAATTTTCTACCATTGAACTAATCTATGTCTACAATTTTTCAACTTTTGGGCCAAGGAGAACATAGCCGAGCCTACAACTTCCATTCTCCACACTTCACTGACAATTCTCCTGACATCTCCTTCTCCACACCAACGTTTTTGGTATTTAAAACGCCTTTTACTATGCCAGGATTGAGGTTCGATTTTCATCAAAATAGGAGCATGATCCGAGCCTGACTCTGTGAGCCTGTGTACCACTGTATTCGAAAACTTCAGCTTCCATTCCATCCAAACTAAATAGCGGTCAAACCTCTCCTTCATCAAATCCTCTCCTTGTCTTCGATTTATTCACGTGAAAGGGCGCCCTACCATTCCAATATCCACTAATTCGTTGCTGTCAATAAAATTAGTGAATGTTGCAATGGTGGTTGCTGATTTTTGGCATCCACCCTCCTTTTTCGCTTGGCTTGTTATAGCATTAAAATCGCCTGCTATTACCACTTTTTCTTCCAGGTGTTGACTCATTGTTGTAAGCTCCTCAAACTGTAGGGATCGAATTTGTTCTGAACAGCTCAAATGGACACCAATGAACGCCCATACCTCACTGCTTCCGACTTCCTTAATTTCGGCTGCCACAAAGAATTTTCCACCGTTAATAATTTGAACATTGATGCTGTCCTTCCAAGCTAGCACAAGTCCTCCTGCCACTCCTGCCGAGTTAACAATATGCCAGTTTTCGTAGCCGCATACCCGAAGTTTTGCTTCCACCTGTCGAGATTGGTTCTTTGTTTCACTTATAAACACAATCTCGAGGGAGTGGGATTTACAGATCCCTTTTAGGGTGTGAATTGTCAGGGGTCTCCCCAAACTCTGACAATTCCAAACTATAGTTCTCATGGCGCGTTGGGTGCCATTTGTAGGCTGGCACCCTCCACCCTCTGTTCAACTGCATTTTCATCTTTTGTTCTTGCTTTCTTTGTAGATCCTTCAGCTATACCACTCATCAACCTTCTTTTGGGTTTACTTTTAGTATCTGACCTTCCAATACCTTGTCTTGCTAACCTTTTCCACTTCCTACCATTCTCTGTGGTGAGACACTGTCCAATAGTGAATCGCATAGGCTGCCCTTCATCCTCCTTGACATTGGACTGACCAGCTATGATAACCTCCATGCATTCTGTTCTAGAGTTGGCTGATTGAGGTGACTCAAGTGCTGCCCTGTTACCAGTGTCTTGTAGTTTCAAGCTTTGTTTCCCTTCTTGCATTGACATCCTGCAAATTCTTCCAATAAGCAGTTTAAAACCGATTTTTTCTTACGTTGAGTGGCCTTATTCTGATTTTAGGTTGAGTTGTTGAATGTTCTTTCTCATTCAGAGTAGATTTGCGTTTCCACTTGGCTGGCTTTAACCCATTCGCCAATGTCATCCTCTTTTACCATATCACTCTCTGTTCATTCAGCAGATCATGGCAGTTTTTCACCTCGTGCCCCAATTTTGCGCAATAGGTACAGAACTTTTTAAGTCTCTCATAGCGCAATGCCACTTCTACCTCCTTTTTATTAGGTTCTGCCACTATTAACTAATCCCTCACTTGCCTGGCAGCATCAATATTGATCTTGGCCTTTACAATCCTAGTTTCTCTGTCCCGCATCCGAAATTTGCCTACCTCCAACACTGTGCCCAATCTCTCTCCCAATTTACGTCCAACTTCGAGGGTTTTAAACGATTCTGGCAAACCCCAAAATTGAACCTAAACTGGAAAATTAGAAATAATATCTTCATCACAATTCTGATCTTCCTTCCATCTATTGACATGGAGCACATAATCTTTGAATAGCCATGGAGAACCACGTTCAACACGCAAGACATCCACTTCTTTATTAAAAAAGAATTGGAAGTAATTGTTCCCCTTGTTATTCACGCTAAATCCTTCTGCGTTTTTTCATATAGCCTTTGAAGCATTCCCCATGGTTCCAATTGAGAAGGTTTTGGAAGCAAAGAGTCTGCCATAGAGACTATTGGAGCAAACGTTAATACCTTCTGATATGTCTGCCTCTTCTAGTAGAATCACATTCCTACCTCCTTTTCAGTTGTCTTCCTCGATTCGATCTTCATCCCTTGTTGTCTCAACCATGCAGATTACGTAGACTTGTGTTGAGATTTAATTGACGTTAACAATGTAGCCTTGACGGCAGCAGGGACTTCGTTAAGAAACCCTAACAGAGCACTAAAAAATCCTAACAGGGCATAAAATGTAAGACTTTAACCAATAATAAAGCTGAAAGTATTATTCATATCCTAAGACTGCATTTAATTTCAAATAACAAAACATTATGGGTTAGGTTTCAAAGAAAACAATTTTTAATTATTATGTCATTTGCAATGACAATAAATAAATATCAGAAATAAACTCTATCGAAAGTTGGAATATACCTTTCAATATCAGTTTCACCCGTGGTCATTTGTATGTTGCGTTATCAAGAGTAAAGAGTAAAAATGGTTTGTGAGATTACATACATTTGAAAGATAATTACACGATAAATGTGGTACATAAAAAGGTTTTTGAGAACTTATAATAATAAAAAAAATTAATCTCTTAGTCAAATTTATTAAAATTTATTAATAAAAATATATATTATTTTATTCTTTAGATAAACTATTCTAAAATTACATTAATCATAGAATTTTATATACTATTGAGATATTGTTATTTCAGGTATATGTTTTACAAATATTAAAGAGGTGTTGAATTATTTTTTAGTGATTTTAAATTATTTATTTTTTATTAAAGAAATTTGTACATTAAAATTTTTTAATAATTTATTTTTGTTTATCTTAAACTGATTTTAATATATTCTTATTTTACGGTAAAACAATATATAAATATTTATTAGTAGATTTAAGTATTATTTGGCTATTTAATTTAATATTAAATATATATGTCTAATTTATTAAACAAAATAAATTAATAAAAAAATAATAATTATATTTAAATAAATACACTTAATATCATATTTAAAAAAATAAATAATACACATTATGTTACTTATTTATTAGGTGGATTCTATGATGTATAGAAGTTAAAATATTTCTACACATATAAATATACGTGTCATTCAACTGAAGGAGAATAAATTTAATGTGTAACCCTAAAAAAAGACAATTTCTATATATTGAGTCCCATCAAGTCTGTAGAAATTAGAACTAAAGGCCCCACATGTAATTAAAATTCTCATTAACCCACTTAATTAAATTATGATATTAGTTACTAGTATTTGAAGAAAAAATAAATAAATACGTTTTTAAATAAATAAATACTTTATTAAAATGAGATAAAGTATTAGACTACTATTCATTAGCACATCAAAAAAAATTATAAAAAGTGAAACTAAAACATAATATTTTATTTGTCGAAACAAATTAATTTTTATCTTTTAATATTTACTTTGTAATAATATCAGTTTATTGTATTTATTTCTATTAATAAAATTTGTTGTAAATGTCTCTTGAAATAATTTCAAATTTTATAATTTATTTAAAATAATTATAATCACTCTAAATTTGTGTATTTATTAAGTACATTAGGGCTAGAAGTGAGTCGAGTTAGACCAAACTTAAGCTCGACACACAAAAATTAAACTTGATTCAGGATGCATCAGCATCATTCATATCTTTTCCTATTAATTTGTATGGTGAATTATTGAATTTCTAGAGAAATTAATTATATATAAAAAATAACTATAAAATTTTAAATAATTAAAAACATTAATATATATGTAAAATTATATATTATTTGAGTCAGCGCGTGAATTTTCGTTAAATCGAATTTAAACTTACGAAATAGGTTCGATTATTAATGAGTTGAGCCGTGAACCAAGTTTAATTTTAGTAAGCTCAATCTCAAGCTCATTAATATATATGTAAAATTAAACTTGGTTTACAGCTCAAATCATTAACAATTGAACATATTTCGTAAGCTCAAATTCAGTTTAACGAAAGCTCACGAGTTGGCTCAAATAATATATAATTTTACATATATATTAATGTTCTTAATTATTTAAAATTTTATAGTCATTTTTTATATATAATTAATTTTTCTAGAAATTCAATCATTCCCCATACAAATTAATAGAAAAAGATATGAATGATGCTCATACATCATGAATCAAGCTTAATTTTCGAGTCGTCAAGTTTGAATTTGGTCTAATTCGACTCACTTCTAGTCCTAATGTACTTAATAAATACACAAATTTAGAGTGATTGTAATCACTTTTAAATGAATTATAAAATTTGAAATTATTTCAAGAGACCTTTACAACAAATTTTATTAATAGAAATAAATACAGTAAACTGATATTATTACAAAGTAAATATTAAAAGATAAAAATTAATTTGTTTCAACAAATAAAATATGATGTTTTAGTTTCACTTTTTATAATTTTTTTTGATGTGCTAATGAATAGTAGTCTAATACTTTATCTCATTTTAATAAAGTATTTATTTATTTAAAAACGTATTTATTTATTTTTTCTTCAAATACTAGTAACTAATATCATAATTTAATTAAGTGGGTTAATGAGAATTTTAATTACATGCAAACTTTTAGTTCTAACTCCTACAGGTTTGATGGGACTCAATATGCAGAAATTATCTCCTTTAGGAGAACTACACATTAAATTCCCTTCAATTGAATAACACGTATATTTCTATATGTGTAGAAATATTTTAGCTTCTACACAATAGAATCCACCTATTTATTAATTAAATTATCATAATTTAAATTAATTTTAATAAAATAACTTAAAATTATTAATCCACCTATTTATTAATTAAATTATCATAATTTAAATTAATTTTAATAAAATAACTTAAAATTATAATTTCAACACCGTTATTACACTTGTAACTAAGAATTGATTTTTTTTGGGGTGACTAACTAAGAATTGAATTGAATGTGTATAAGGGTGATTAGTATTAGTAATTACTATTTAGTAATAATCAGTTATAAATGGGAGCGAAACAGCGTCGTTTGGTGCGGTGGTGGTTGGCGAGAGAGGAAGAAGGAAGAAAGAAAATCCGCATCATCGAATTGGAAGTCAGCAGAGGAGAGGAGAGGCGAAGGCGCGCGGGAGGAGGACTACCACCACCCCTCCCTCCCTCCCTCCCCCCTCCATTTCTTTAGACACAATTCCAATATTGCCCTTCACCTTTCCCTTTCTCTCAGAATTCTTCTCTGCCAGGGTTTAATTCAATGGAGCCTCGCATTGCCAACAAGTTCCGTCTTGGCCGCAAGCTCGGTAGCGGATCATTCGGGGAGATCTATCTCGGTCTACTCTTTTTCCTCACTTTTTCTCAATTTTTGCTTTTTTTACTTTTATTATTTGTTTATTTTCCCTCTAATTACTTTTTTTTATTGTGTTTGTTCAGGGACTAACGTTCAGACCAATGAAGAAGTTGCAATTAAGCTTGTGAGTACTATTACCGACCTACTCTAATCCTGAATTTCCAAACTCAGAACTTTATTTTCATCATTTTGTGATTTCTAGCTCATTTTAGGTCATGTTTACTGTGTACTATTTAGTGATAGTGGTTGCAGAACTATTGATTTAGGTTTAATTCTACTGAATGTGGAAAATTGAAGTAATGATGGCAGCTTAGTTGATAGGATCAGTGGTAAAGTTTGGACTTTGGAGAACAATTCATATATGGTTGGCTTTGGAGAAAGTGTAGTCACAGGCGCCTATATGTGTGCCTTAGGCTGTTTGATCCACTCGTGTCTCATGGTGCTTTGGTGCTACATGATTCGAAGTAATAGACATGTGTTTGGTTATTTATCTGCTCAGGCTTGTATTTTTCGTAATGCATCGAAGATAGCTAACTTATTAAAGAACTGTTTTGATTGTTCTGGATTAGGGATTTATTTTTAACTAAATAATTTGTGCCTTTGCCTTTGGATTTAGGAAAGTATCAAAACCAAGCATCCTCAGCTGTTGTATGAATCAAAGCTGTACAAAATACTACAAGGAGGAAGTAATTTCCAATCTTACTGAATTTATATCTTTTAAATCTTGTTTCTTACCATATCCTTCATTGTACTCTGCCTTAATGTGCTTTTATTTTGCAGCTGGGATCCCAAATTTGAAATGGTTTGGTGTTGAGGGAGAATACAACGTCCTTGTTATAGATTTGCTGGGTCCTAGCCTCGAGGACTTATTCAATTTCTGTAGTCGGAAATTGTCCCTGAAAACTGTTCTCATGCTTGCTGATCAGATGGTAGGATTTATTGTTTTGGCTTAGTATTCTTCCCAATTCAGATTAACCAGTTTTCTTAAAATGTGCAATCTTGGACTACTTGCAGATAAATCGAGTTGAATTTATCCATTCCAAATCTTTTTTACATAGGGACATCAAGCCAGACAACTTCCTCATGGGTTTAGGGAGGCGTGCAAATCAAGTATTAGTCAAATGATCTTCCTATTTTTTTTAGGTTGCCTTCTCTTGGATGTATCCTCCTCATATTAACCTCTTTTATAGGTGTATGCCATTGACTTTGGTCTTGCTAAGAAATACAGAGACAGCTCTACCCATCAGCATATTCCATATAGGTACTTTTGTGTCATTGTTAATGTTTCCAAATTTGTATACCATGGTTGGGTTAGTAACAAGTTTGATATTTAATCGTATTAAGATTAAAATTTTGAGAATGTCAAATTCAATATCTAAAATTGATGCAATGTTTATAGTTATTTATGAGACTATTTGGAGGTAGTTGTTTCCCAAATAAAAGAGTAGCAGCCTTTATGTTTTATGACCAGAATTTGCTTCACTGTGAAGTCTTGAAATTGAAGTATCAACCTTACAAATCTTATATAGACAATCAGCCAAATTTAAATTCTTTTATTTTGTAACACTCTGTTTTTGTTTTTCACTTTTTTGTGAAATGATGCTTGCATATAAGTTCATACTTCTTGTTACGTACATAGTCTCTTTAAGAAGGTTTTCTGCTATCATTGTGTAATTAATCTTTGTTTTATTTAGTTCATTAGATATCTTCATATCAATTACTTCACATAAAATTTCAACCTTTTGAGATAGAACTTGGCTTTTCTGGATTTAACTTGTCATCCTTTTCAGAGAGAATAAGAATTTGACTGGAACTGCAAGATATGCTAGCATGAATACTCATCTTGGAATTGGTGAGCCTTTGATCCATTGTCTTGCCTTTTAATTGCTATTGGCAATTTATTCTTACTTTTGTGATTGTTCTTTCATGCATTTTTAGAGCAAAGCCGTAGGGACGACTTAGAGTCGCTTGGATTTGTTCTTATGTATTTTTTGAGAGGAAGGTAATTGTTTATCTTTGTCGTTTATCTTGCCTCTCTTTATCGCCTGATCTTCATTAATGTTTCACTTGGTGTTTCTGCAGTCTTCCATGGCAGGGATTGAAAGCTGGTACTAAGAAGCAGAAGTATGATAAAATTAGTGAGAAGAAAGTTTCTACTTCCATTGAGGTAAAATTTTGATACTGTAGTATTTTGGTGTGCATATCATGTAATTTCCCTCCCTTTTCTCAATAACATAATGTAGCTTGCTTCTTTGTTAGTCTCTCTGCCGTGGCTATCCCTCAGAATTCGCTTCATATTTCCATTACTGTCGGTCACTGCGATTTGATGATAAACCAGATTACGCTTATTTGAAAAGGCTTTTCCGTGACCTTTTCATTCGTGAAGGTTTATGCTCTTCTTTTTATCTATCTATACTTTACCTTTGGATTGACTTCAGCCTTTGATAACTTAACTTGATGGTCATATGTTAACATGCCTTCTCTGTATGGGTTGTGGTTCTCATCTTACTGCAGGATTCCAGTTTGATTATGTCTTTGATTGGACCATCTTGAAATATCAGCAATCTCAAATTGCCTCTCCTCCCGTTCGTCCTGTTGTAAGTGATTTGGTATCTGGTGGTAATAGATGTTTGATTGTCAAGCTAGGTTATCTTATTGAAGTCATATTTGCAGGGTCTTCCCCCAGGGCCAAGTTCTGGCTTGCCACCAGCTGCTTTGAATGCTGATAGACACTCGGGTAAAATTTTCTCTACCTTTTTCTTATTTTTTATTTTTACAGTTCCATATTTTTTTTTTCTTCGTAGAGTGTAGCCTGTTATCCAACTTCACGCAACAAAGGGGTTGTAGTTTCTCTTTAGATGATAATTATATTTCCTACATCCCCTGCTGCCTTTTTGATTTCTAACAGCAAGCACTCTGTAGGTGGAGAAGATGGTAGGCATACTGGTTTGTCTTCATCAGATCCTACTCGTAGAAGGCACTCTGGACCTATTGCAAATGATGGAAACTTATCCAGACAAAAGGCCCCTGTTACAAATGACACTACTAGATCCAAAGATGGGATGGTATGAGCATTTATTTATGGGTTGTCTTATTGCTGTGAGCTGAGAATATTTCTTGTTGGACGTTGATGGTTGTGTATATTTATGCATTGAAATTTAGTTGATTTTTTTGCCTGATTATTATACTTGACAAAATAACTGTTTAAGAAAATAAGTATTTGAAGACCAAAAAAGAAAAAAGGAAATAAATATTTATTAAGAACATTGATAAGTTTTGATGGAAAGACTGAGCGTTATTTCTCATTTCTCCAAAGTGAAAAAGATATTATAACGTGTCTTTTTAGCTTTGTTTCTTTTGGTCTTGGCCAGGATTATAATGTATTGGTATATCCTTTTTTTATATTATGCTAATTGCTAAACAGTTAATGTGAACATTTATCAGAAATCAGCTTTGTGTTAGAAAAGTTATCTATCTCTTTGTGAACTTAACCTGTCACATTGAGTCTTATGAAGACGCGAAACTAATATAGTAGTTAAAGAAAATGTATTGTCCAGTGTATGTTTGGTTCATGATATCCAATACGTGAAAATGATTACACGATCTGGTTGTATCATTGCCTGCCGACGGCACGTAAACAAGGTTATCTCTTTGTATTCCAACTAGTTTTTTACGGATTTGTATGTTCTATGCAGTTGTCTAGTTCTAATTTCTTTCGGTCAAGTGGATCTACAAGAAGAGTGGCTTTCTCAGGCGGTCGTGAAGCGGCAGTTGGCAGTGGTACTGAACACTCCCGTTCTCAGACCCTGGATGCAAATCCAGGAGCACTCCGGAAAATATCTGGTGCCCAGAAGAATGCACCTATCATCTCTTCTGAGCACACCCGGGCACCTTCTGGCATAACCACATCAAACATAAGGAATTTTGAGTCAACTCTTAGAGGACATGAAATACCGAATGCATATTGTTTATGGAAAGCTGCAACATGTTTGGAGTCGTCACTATAAGTAAGTATACAACAAAGATACTAGTTGGGTTCCCGGCAAAGGTTGCCCATAAAGAAAGGCTTCTGTTAATGCTGTTTGTATTTTGTTTGTTTTACTTCACCTGTCCTTAACGTCCTTTCGTCTTTTCTATTATGTTGTCTAGCTCAATGTCTCATGCTTTTGCTTTTGTTTTTTAAATTTTATTGTGTTCATAAATTATAAATATTAAAAAAAATTTATCATTGTTATCTCAAATTTGGATATTTTAAAATGTCTGGAAGATGGAACCTAGAGGTATCCTTCAGGAGATTCATCTACAAGAGTCCAAGGCTCCAAGCAGAGAATGAGAGAACCCATCTGGCTTTTTTTAATATATGTGTATTTTATATTTTAATATATATTTTAATGTTTATTTTACATTATTTATTGATTTTTATTATAAGTACATGATTGAATAAGAAAAATTACTTTTCTTAACAATGGTCCATGAATTTGGAAAAAACATCATCAGGCACCAATAATGAGAAAGTCGTCAAATGATTAAATAATTGATTGGTGATAGTTTACATCGTACGACATTTTTCTAGTTATATACTATGTAGACTTTGAGAGTTATTTACACTTTACAAACATGATAGTAAATTCATAATAATATAAAGTTAAGTAATAATTTCCTTCTCTTAATCGGAATATCGAATAATTTTCTTAGATAATCATCGAACTTCAAAGTCCTTTTTTCTCCCTTTTTTTTTTCAATAACTAGATTTCTCATGTTAATCCGGTTTTTTAAGATTGTATTTTCAATAACTAGATGCCACTATTGGATCCATGTGCATCTCTTGTACACACATATTGGTGTTATCAACATCTTCCACATCATTCATACTTCCACTGGGACTAAGAGCCCGTTTGCAAAATAGCAGAAGCTATTTTTTTATTTTTGGATTATGAAAAGTTACAATCTGTGTGTTTGGCATCATTTTAATTTGTAACTTTTTTAAAAAGTAGAAATATATGATTTCTCTACTTCTCGATAAGTCATTCCACCATTTATTTAAAAAAATTTAATTTCAAAACAAAAAAAATCTACTTTCCTTCTTGACTCTATAAAAAATACTGACCCTTCACTATCATTTCTATGCAAGGTCTTCTAGAAATACTGGCCTTCCACCATCATTCCACCGTCATTCTTACACAATGTTCCAAACCTGACCATTTTCACGTAATGATTCATCTGATGGAAGTATTGATCCTCCACCAACATTTTCAGAAAATATTGCATCTGAACAACCTACTGCATATTTTCCTTCTAAGTATTTTTTTATCATTTTATCACTCTTTTTTTATTATTAAATTTATATTTAACTGTGGTATGAAATTTCAGTTTTAATTTTATTTTTTTCATATGTGATTTTATAGCTTGCTATTATTTTCATAGTTAATTATAGCACGTTCTTAACCTCAATAAAGGAGACGAGAGTTCTAATAGGAGTAAAAAAAAAATAAAAACAGCAACAAAATATACATTGACACACATTTATATTTATTTTTTATTTTCACCTACCATGTCATACACAATATTAGTGATTAGGTTATGTAAAATCAACATTCAATATTGGAAAGTATTTGTTATCATCGTTATTTTAATATTCATTCTCTTCTGTAAAAAAAATTTATTTTTTGAGTTATTTATTCAAACGCTACAACTTTAAAATAAGTACTTTTATAACTAAAAATTCAAATACAAAATAACTTATTTATAAACTGCTATTAATAAAAGTCCTTATGCTTTAAGCTCTTTTTCCAAAAAAAAAAACTTATTTAAGTTATTTACCCAAACTGGACCTAACTCCTACCATTTGTCCTTGTCAATTATTCCCAAGTCCTCCTTTCTTTAAACTGTCTTCAGCTCTTGATTTAATGTTCACCTTTTGAAATATTTTACTCAAGTTTCTTATTCTGTAAAAATTTCTAATCCCAACATGTTTCATACTTTCCTTCAATCCATTCCACCACACTCTTGTTATCAACACATTGCCATCAATTCCACCTCTTTTGTTGTTTCTTGGACTCACTTTCTGATCTTAATCTTAATTTTCTTTTTATGCTCTTTGCTCCATTGGAGAGTCAAAGCTTTTCCGTGACTCTATCCATAGTCATAAGGCACATTTTTATTCTATAAAATAACCATGTTTCTATTATGTCAAATAGTCCATATGACAGCAATTTTTTTTTTTAGTTATGTATTTTGAATCTATGTTGACATTTAACTTTTTAAATGAATGAATTTAAAATTCTTAGTCCAAAATCATAAAAGAAAAAAAAAAGACAGACAAAAGATAAAGCACCATTATAATCAAATAATAGAACAAAAAATTATAGAATCCGGTATATAAATAGAACAAGATATTTATGAACTCTAGACAATTTTTTCTTGTAAAAAAAATAATAAAAGAAACTCTTATAAAAATAAAAGATCTGATGAGTTAAGAAGAAAAAATGAAGTTATCAGAGGAGATCAGCAACATTTGATGGCAACTCTTCTACACTGACATTGTAGAACTTCTGAATATCAGAAAGCATCCTTGCATCATCCAAAGTCACAAAGTTTATAGCAACACCTTTCCTTCCAAACCTTCCACTCCTTCCTATGCGGTGAAGATAGTTCTCTGGTTGAGTTGGCAGATCATAGTTTATAACCAGAGACACTTGCTGCACATCTATGCCTCTAGCCAATAAATCAGTGGTGATGAGAACTCGCGATGAGCCTGACCGGAATTCGCGCATAATGATGTCACGAGTGTTTTGATCCATGTCGCCGTGTGTGGCCGAAACGGTGTGATCGTTGCTTCTCATCTTATCAGTGAGCCAATCCACCTTGCGCCTTGTGTTCACAAAGATGACACTCTGTGTGATGGCCAGAGTCTCATAAAGGTCGCAGAGCGTCTCTAGCTTCCAGTCTTCCTTCTCAACATTCACATAAAACTGCTTGATACCTTCAAGGGTCAATTCATCTCGCTTAACCAAGATTCTCACTGGCTTATTCATGAACTTCCTTGTAATCTCAAGGGCTTCTGGTGGCATGGTAGCAGAAAACACTCCAACCTGAATTTTAGATGGTAGAAGCTGGAAGATGTCATAGATCTGCATTTTTCAATCATCAAAGAACAAGATTTTAGATATCGTACAGAAAGAGAAATATAATGCATGCGTTTGTTTATAAGCACGAGATACTGAAATAAAGACATAGAGACACGAAATCATGGACACAAACATTGTATCATGATACACTTAATTAGTGTACCTTATATAATTCAGAATTTATTCCATCTTTTACTTAATTTACCATCAAACAAAATACAAAAACATTAATTTGTGTGTCTCTCTTTGTCTCATGTTCTCAATATCCTGTCTTGTTCTGATTTCAAAACAAAATGCAGCCTTAAAAAAACATGTACTTGAGAGTCTTGAAACAAATTAAGTGCAAACCTGGTCTTTGAAACCACGAGAAAGCATTTCATCTGCCTCATCCAAAACAAACATCTTTATGTAATCTGGGCGAAGAGACTGTCTCCGCAGCATGTCAAAAACACGGCCGGGAGTGCCAACAACAGTGTGGACACCAGCCTGGAGAATGCGCTGATCCTCGCGAACACTTGTCCCACCAACACAAGCATGAACCTTGACACCAAGGTAATCACCAAGTGCTCGCATAACCTTCTCAATTTGCTGTGCCAGCTCCCTTGTTGGTGCCAAAACCAAAGCCTGACACTGAACCACTCCATAATCAAGCTGCTGCAAAATTCCAGAACAGAATGTTGCTGTCTTGCCAGTTCCAGATTGAGCCTGCTGAATCACATCTAAACCTTTGCAGAAAGGAACAATTCCCCTTTGCTGTATTGCAGAAGGCCTCTCAAAACCTTTTAGAATAAGAAAAAAAAACATATCACTCATGATCTTGTCTAAGAGTTAAGCATGACATTGAAACAAATTTTAGAATATAATTTCAACGGGTTAAATATTGCAGAGCACAACAACAATGCATCAAATCTTAAAATAAGACAGTAATTAAGGCATTGATAGACCAGTATAAAATAAGAACTTAAAGGAAGTAACAAAAGAACATTCATCTGCTACTATACCATAAGCATATATGCCTCTCAGAAGATTTTCTTGTAATCCCATTGCATCAAAACTATCATAGACTTCATCATATGAGGTGAAGAATTCTTGCCCATCGGCAGAAAGCCTGTAATTAATTTTAAAGACATCAAAATTACAGACAAGTACATGAAAAATTCAACCTTTAGCATAGAGTGAAAAAATATATACAGTATATTGCATTAAAAGTAGAAGAACAAAGACTTAGAAATCATTCATCTTAGAATCATATTGCCGAGCATCAAATTGTGTTCCTTCAGGAGCCAAACCCGCCATCACTGCAAAAAAATAAAATAAAATAAAATAGCATAACTAATCCGTTCCAAGTAATGGCTACGACATAGATTACATTCTAAATCTTAAAAAAAATCTAATCTGGGCATGCAATAAATCTTAAAAAGAATAAACTTTTGACAATAAATTCCAATATTATATAAAAAAATAACTAATAATCGCAAGAGAAGAGCAAATAGGAGAATGAACAATGGGATGTAGATTGGTCAAAAGACAATAACTTTCGGAAGAAAAAAAAAATAAAAGAAATCGGATCAAGCTACGGCCACGATTACAAAGAAACAAACAAACATTAAAAACGCGGATTTATAAAAAACGAAAGTTGATTCATTTACCTGATGATAGTGTTGAAAAAACAGAAGCGTCAGATGAAGAGAACGGAGAGAAGAATGAAAACTGAAAGAATACGAGAGGGGTTTCCCAAACTCCTCGGATCTGCGGCCGTGGAGTTAAGGAAGAAAGCGGAAGAGAACACAGAGATCAGAGTGAATGTCTTTTTAGTTTTTAGGCTTTTTGGATATTCAGCTTTTATAATTTATAGTATTCTTTTGACCCGTGTATACTTTTTGCTCCAGAGGTTTAATTTTGATATTAAAAATTAAAAAATAATTATAAGATCTTCCAATCAAATATATACACCTCTAGATGATTATAATAAAATAATATATGATTGAATACAATTAGATTCTTTTTACTATTATATTTATAGATTATATATGAGATATATTTAATAGATTAAACTCAAAAAAGATATATAAAAAGATATAAGATATAATTAATAACTTGATAAATTGGATACAAAAAATAATGTTATATATATCTTAGGTAATTTGAAAGAAAGATAAAATATCTAATTAATAATTAGTCTATGCAAGTTCCAATATATATATTTAGCTCCAATGCAATCAAATACTAGCTAAGAGAATAACAAAGACAATATTATTCCAAAAGTTGAGTTTCAAATTCCAAGATGCATCCATGCATGGCACTATTCATTCATTCATTAACTACAACTACTGTATAGAGGATAGTAGTGTTCACTTGGATCATATAGTATATAACAGATACAAAACAATATATTTTCCTTTCAGAGAAGATTTTAGAAATCTTCATCACATATAGAGAAGCCTTAACAATTGAAGTGGAATGGAATCTATTTATCTTTTCCCTTATTGTCCTTATTATCCTTATCATCATCACCCTGCTTCTTACTTGAAGAACATCCTGCTGCCACTGACAAGAACAATTAAACATTCAAGAAATTATTATTACGGTAATAGAAATTAAAAACATATCATACAGCAGGGTGTAGTTGCTTACATTTTGCATTGAACCTTTTGGCTTCCTCTATGATATTTTGGCATCCAACAGTAAAATTATGCATAATCTCACCGTGTGTTTGGAACCGCTCATGGGATTCGACTTCCGGCTCCTCAGGATCGTCCATCACCACATCTGTTATGGTCGTTTCAGCAAAGCTTTCGGCGGCGGCAGCTGCGGCGGCTTCGGCTTCATTCACCTGCTGAAAGTTATCAGCTATTGATATTGATGATGATTCCATCAATGGCCGTGGCTTCTTTGGATCTTTTTCTGGACTTGGTTCTACTTCAGATGCTAGCCGCTTACCCTTATCCTTCTTATTTGGATCCTCATCCATTTCTGTTTTGTGAGCAGCAAACAATAATAATGAATTATTAAGCTATAATTACCTTTTTAATCTTCTTTAAAGAACAAGATAAACCCTATACTATTCTTCTTTGCAAAATCTCAAATAAAGGAATATTAGACAGAAAATTAAACCATTATTACAAGAAAGAAAAAGATCAACGCGTAGCATAATAGAAGCTACAATGTGATTGATCCCTAAAACAAAATGAAAAAGTTCAAGGCCTAAGCATAGAAATTAAAGTAACACGAACTAAATACAAAGTGCAAGTCAGAATTAATCACCATAACAAATCAGCATGCAGAAAAAAAAAATCTTTAAGAAACTAGGAAGTATATCTGAAACGTAAATGATTAAAGGAGTATTGTACCTGCTGATCGATGGTAAAGAACGAAAACAGCGGTAGCGAGAGAAGAGAAAGAGAGAGACGTATTATGTAACGAAAGAAAATGATGAATGTGTATTCTACTATTCACTGTTGATGTCAATAGTGCAAAGCGCAGTGTATGTTCAGCCATATTCCCAATAAATAACTAACTAACTAATTTACTAACACAAACTATAACCGTTTTAATATATATATTTTTTAATTTATTGCCTAATTATAGTATTCATCATTTGCATGCATTTTTAATATTTTTTTATTCCTTTTGTTTAACTCAAGTTGGCCTAGTGAATTAAATTTACAAAAAAAAATTATCAATAAATTAAAAATAAAATAGATTTTCTAAAATATGTTATTTGAAATTAGGTAACAAAAAAGTGATATTTTTGAATTAGATTAATTAAACTGAAAACAATATATCTGCCGTTGCGTTCTAAGTAAAAGAAAAATGCATTAAAATTCGTAATTGATTATTTTGAATTTTATTTAGATTATAATTTTGATTCTCTAATTTTTTAGTTTTAAACAATTTGATTTTAAAGATCTTTGAATTTGTATTTTAAATGCTAAAAAGAGAATGTACCAAACATGAAATTTTTGTATGTATTTATTGTAATTATTTTTCTTCGATCTTTTTGAGAATTTATGTAAAAAAAAAAAAAAACTAAAAGAATTCAATGTAAACAAATAGTTATTTTTAATAATGTGACAATATATAACTAAAAACAAATACATGGAAATTAGATTCTTCTTCTTGTTATATTTATATATAAAATCATAGTTGTCAGAACCGAACCGATGATCGAACCGGTAAGGTTACTGGGTCACTGGGTCATTGGTTCAACCGGTGGGTCACTGGAGCCGATAAACCGGATCTTATGTCGGTCCGGTCCGGTATTTGAATCGTGTAATGTAAAGAATCGGTACGAATCAGTCAAACTCGATGTGAACCGGCGCTGCCAAGTTTTTGAAAAATTTTCCAAAATATTCGCAATGGGGTTCGAACCCCTTCCTCCAGTATAAAGCAAGCATGCTTCTACCACCAAGCTGAAATGTTTCTCATCAATTAATAAACAAATTATAATACATATAGCATATTTTTTTTCACTTATATTCAATTTATTTTAATTCAAAGTCACTCATTTTTAAATCAATTACATTTTATTTAACTATAAATTTTATTAAATATATACAAATTAAAAAGATAAATAAAAAATTTAATTAATCACAATTTATTTATTTTTAATGATTATAGAGCATGGTGGAGTTGCAGATTGTTGGTCCATTGTCAAAGTTGACCGAACAGCCCAGACCGGTTCGGTTTTTGCCGAATTTGACCGGTTTTCACCGGTTCATACCGGATTTGACCGGTTTATACCGGTTCTCTACCTTACACGGTCTAAATACCGGACCGGACCGGCATAGGGTCCGGTTTACCGGTTTTCCGGTCGAACCGGCCGGTCCGGTCCGGTTCCGACAACTATGTATAAAATGTGAGATATGATTAATTATGTTTAAAATAGATATAAGATAAGACTAACAATAAATTAAAAGATATGATTTCATTTTATCTTTTAAAAGAAGATATGACCTGATAAATTGAATATGAAAAAACAATGTTATATACCTATATGTAATTTCGGGCCTGCTACACATACAAGTCTACAAGCATACAAGTTGGCCCAGCCCAAAGAGAACTCACGCGCATGAAGAGAGATAACATGGCACGTCAAAATCACGCGCTCAACACTCAAACGGTTACGTATGGCAGACTCTTCCACTTCTTCCACTTCTTCCATTTCTCAAGGCGCTTTGAAAACAAGGAAACCCTCCCATTTTCGAGCGAAAATCAAAGTTCAAAATATAGAAATCGTTGTTCGAAAACTCCATCAAAACACCATCAAACTCTCCGTAAAGAATCTAAAGAAAAAACAAAGCAACAATACTCAACGTAAGTCCATTAAGATTCTTGTATATTTTACTTTTCTTCTACGTCGTTCTTCTAGGGTTTACTATTATTCTTGCTTCTTTGCTACAATGTTCTAAGTTCTACGTCGTTCTTCTAAGTTCTACGTCGTTCTACGTTGTTGTTCTAAGTTCTCCTGTTATTGTTGTTGATTTTTGGGGGGTTTATTCTTAGATTCGGGGGTGTAAACTGCTTAACCTTGTAATGTGGCTTGATATTGAAGCATGGTTGAGTGATATCTGACTAATATCTATACGCATGTATCTGAATAATATCTATGGGTGTATCTCACTGTTATCAATGGGTGTATCTTGCTGATATCTTTGGGTGTATCTGACTCATATATATGGGTGTATCTTACTGTTATCAATGGGTGTATCTTATTGTTATCAATGGGTGTATCTTACTGATCTCTTTGGGTGTATTTTTAGTTTCAGAGAAAATGGCAGCAAGAAACCAAACAAAAGACCTTAAGTGTGCCACACATCTCCTGAATGATAAGTTCAGAAACATGACTGAGGAGAAGAAGGCAATTGTGAGGGATCTTGGATTCGGTGGGTTGATGCACATCCCACCACTGAGGGTGGATCACCAACTCTTAAGGGAGCTGGCAAACAACTTCAAACTTGGGGAGAACAGACTGAAGACAGGATATGGTTCTTTCCAAATAACCCAAAAAAAAATAGGTGATGCGCTTGGCATCAATGCAATAGGTAATTAGCTCAAAATTATAGGTGTATATTAAGTTGTTGCTTGGGTGTATATTAAGTTGATGCTTGGGTGTATTTGAACCGACTTGGATACTTTGTTGTCTTCCTTTTTGTAGGAGATCTATTTCCTGAGAAAGTTGACTATAAGAAACTTTCTGATGATGACAAAATAATTTATAGAAGATTCCAGGGTAAGACCCTCAAGAGTTTTACCGATGAAATGATGGAAATCGGCGTTGGCAACGAAGAGGAACGCCTGATGTTCAAGAGGATATTCATCCTCTACATACAGATGGCATTCCTTTTGCCAACGACGATAAACAAAATATCGCCCGTGCACCTGGCCCCAATTTTTAAGATGGACGGCATATCGGAGAGAAACTGGGGGGGCATGTTTTGACCTTCATGGTCAAGGGCATCACAGACTACCAAAAGAAGAAGAAGAAGGCAATTAATGGCTGCCTCTTCGCTCTGATGATAATCTACTTTCATCTTTCAAAAAACAAAGGCAAGAACAGGACTGAAAGACCACCAAAGCCCTGGATTGCCAACTGGACTAAGGAGCAGTTGGTGGAAAGAATGACTGCAGAAAGAGAGGAAATTTTGGTGAGTAATCATAATAAGTTAGTGTATTTTATTTACCCGAATGGTGCTAACTAAAATATCTCATGTTTCAGGGGATTGTGAAGATGGCAGAGACAAGATAAAAAATGAAAAAAAAGAAAAAAAAGAAAAAAAAGAAATAAAAAAAAACAAAAAAAGGAAGGCGAGCCCAACATCGTCTTCGCAGACAGAAACTACTGACAGTGACACTTCTACCTCTGAGTCTGAGGCTCAAGAAGACTCAGAGGATTCGGGAAGAAAACACCCCGGCAAAAAGGGGAAAAAGTAAGTACCATACTTGGGTGTAATTTCTTTTTGGGTTTGGGTGTATTTTGTTTGTCCACGTTGGGTGTATGTAGCTTATTAAGCAGGGTGTGTTTCGTTTGCTGTTTTGGGTGTATATTGTATATTTAGTTGGGTGTATCTCGTGAATCCATTTGGGTGTATTTTTAGTATGTTCTAAATGACAATTGTTTGCCTTCCAGAATGGACTCAAGAAAAAGAAAGCAGAGGCAAGAGGAGTCAGATTCTGATTTAGAATCTGAATCTAAACCAAGTGATGAGTAATGTCCTGAAATTAATACTCCTTTCTTTTGGCTTCATTATAAAGATTTCGTGTATTAACTGAAGTGTCTATTATTAACTTATAGGAGCGAAGAATCATCACCTGCGGAGAAGGAGAAGAAAAAGAAAAAAACAAAAACAACTCCAAAAAAGCAAGCAATTCTTTGGATAAAATTCTGTGATAAAATTAATCTTTTATTTCTGATTGGTACTATTTTTTTTCCACCCAGAACACAACAAAAAAAGAAAAAAGTTGTTGTGGAGGATTCACCTCCTGAAGAAGATCAATACTTTTACGGGTACAGTACCTCGTAAGCTATCCTATGGTCTATCATCGTAATTATTTTTGTTAACGTCTTATTTTATGAATGTAGTGAGAGATATGAAATATCAAGTGACGAACTCGATGAATGGCTAAGGGAAAACGTTGATAAATCTACTGCAGAGGGGTATGTCTTGCTGGGCTGTGTATTTGAGATTTTGGTGTCTTTTGTTTGCTAATAATTGTATCTTGTTTCGCAGGGAGAACCAAGCTGACCTGCGATCGACAGAAGGTCGCTACGTGTCCTCTGAAACGTAAGAAGCTTTATTATTTAATAAAATCTTGTTATCATGATTTGGATGTATTCTGTGAAACAATTTGGGTGTATTTTGTGGATCAAGTTGGGTGTATGTTGTTTACTAAGTTGGATGTATATTTCATTTGAATAACATGAAATCTGTTTAGACTACCGGCTGTGAACTTGGGAAGTGATGATCCTTCCTCTCAAGGACGCACAGAACAGAGTAGTGTAAACCAGCCGTCACAGAGCATGTAATTTCTCTTTCAAATAACCATTACTTTTGTTCTTCTAATACCTTCTACTTCTAATTCTGTATATATTTTTTTTAGAAAAAAAAGCTCTTTATTATTTTATTCAAGAAAAAAAAGGCAGCAAAAAAAAGAAAAAACTGCAAGTATGTAAGTTCTCAAAAAACAAAGCCAGTCTTCTTTTTGAATTGTTCGGGTGTATTTTTTGACCTTCTTTGGGTGTATTTTAGGTTGACTTCGACTGATTCGAATATGATGGTTGTTAGGGAATAAACACCGTCGGAAGCGCTTGCAATGTGAGTTTTCCAAGAATATTTCAACCTTATAACCTTATTATTTTCAAATACGTTGTTAACCTTTCACTTTTATTCTTGTTTAGAGTCCCGATCCAGGTTTTTGTGCCGGCATCCCAACAAACAACCACTGACACAGATTTCGAACCAACCCCTATGCTACAGATTGAAGGGACTAGAGAAACGTAAGAAAATAGTATTGGGTGTATATTTATTTAGGGTTTGGGTGTATATTTGCTAACAGTTTGGGTGTATATTGTTCCTGATCAATTTTCTTTTATGCCATGATTAATTTTGTGTAACTGTGCAGCACTCCTGAAACCCCCAAACAACTTCAAGAAATCACACCCATGCTTCCCCCAGCTCCAACTAAAATGTAAGTTCATCAGACTAAAATCAATCTTTGCTTATCATCCGTATATTCTTATTCTTACTCTTATTCTTAAACATCATGACGCAGTCATCCAGCCACAGAAGACGCTGCTGCCCTGTTGATGATGGCACGGACAGCAACCTATGTTCCTAAAACAGATCTAGGGATGCCATCATTCAGCCTTGGATTGACTGATTCAAGCCAGGAGGGGGCGTCAACGCAGGAGACAGAAAGGGAAAAATCTCCAGAAACTGCAAGTATGCTAGAACAATTAGACAGTTTGGTCCAAAAACTAGCAAGCAGTGCGGCAAAGGGAAAAGACGAAAGTCCACAAATTCAGAGGGAGACTGGGGGAGAAAGTTCTGCAAAGTTTGAAACTCCTGGGGGAATAAATCAAATTCCGGATGATATGAAACAAAAGTGCTACATGTGGGGGACGAGACTGAAGGAAGACGCAAATGGCGATACTGACGAGTATGAGGAGATATGCACTCTGATTGGCCAAGGAGAATACATTTTGATGTTAGGTTAGATTGGGTGTAAGTTGTGTATTTTTAGTATTTCATTTCTTGTTTCGCAATTCTTGCAGAGCATGGCACTTTCGAATCACCCAAGGGGGGAATTCATATCCCCAAAAACGAAAAAAGAATTCAGGGTGGAAGCCTACCCGAGTTTCATTCACTTCATAGATAGAAAAAAATTAAGTTCGCATCCATATGTAAGTTTTCGTTTGCTCAATTTGTTAGTACGCTTATTTACTTATATGCCAAATAAAATAACACACTGTTGAAATGTGGCAATCCTTCAGATTTTTGCTCCTGTTTGCCACTCGGGACATTGGTGGTTCTGGCTGATAAATACAACAAAGCGGAAATGTCAAATACTTGACCCGCTACACAAAAAAGCTCCAAGCGATGAGAGAAAGGACATTAATAAATTCACTGTAAGTTGCCTCTGTCTTCTTTACTTTAATAGATAGGTCTATTTCGAAGGTTGTGTTGGGTGTATATTCCATATTCAGTTGGGTGTATCCTGTGCATTCATTCGGGTGTATTACTGATTTGTTTTGGTATTCAAGGGATATGTATTTTCAAGATTGATAACATATGCCAGCGGGAAACCTCTGGAGAAAGGCGAGAAGGAGAAGAAAATTAAAGCATCATATGTTAAAATATCAGGCCAAAAAACAAGGTATAAATTTGTGACTCTGAACATTAAATTTTCCTAAATGAGATTTGTAATTTATTTTCTTCGTTTTCAGCTATGACTGCGCTATCTACGTAATGAAGTGGCTTGAGTTAATTGAGCCGGAAAACATTAAAAAGGGGAAGTATGAATGGGATAATTGGCCACAGGTAACTGTCTTTAGAACTATATAACTCTGTATTACTTTACTGAATTAATATTTCTGTTTAAACATAACATACTTTTTAATTGTAGGAGGAGGTGGCCCACTATAGAGTGGAGTATGCTTCCCGGATACTATTCAGTGAGATGAATAAACAGAGAGATCGGGCAATTAGAGAGAGTAGTGCTATAAGGCTGTCGAAGCCATCCTCTGTATTATTGAGTCCGTTTTGTCAGATTAATTCTGCTGATATAGAAACTGGGTAATCCAACTGCTGGGTAGTTTGTAAATTGAACAAGTGATGTAAATATTTGCCATTTATCAACACTTCTATTCCATGTATATTTTTTCCGATAGTTAAACTATCTGTGCTGGTAAACTGCCTGTGATGTATTCAAAAACTGTATTACAGGTGGTAAAATATGAAGCAAAAAATCAAGGCATATATAAACGTAAATTATAAACTGTTACACCCAACGCAAGTCTAATAATACACCCGAGATTGAATAAAATATACACCCAACTGTCTGTGCTGTATTCAAAATGTATGAATTACATGTACTAAAATATGAAGAAAAACATCAAATGAAAAATACGCCCATAACCTGTGAATTTTTACAGCTTTGTTCTATATGTATCTATATAACTGTTACACCCAACGCAAGTCTAATAATACACCCAAGATTGCATAAAATATACACTCAACTGTCTGCGCTGTATTCAAAATGTATGAATTACATGTACTAAAATATGAAGAAAAACATCAAATGAAATATACACCCATAACCTGCGAATTTTTACAGCTTTTGTTCTATATGTATCTATATATGTGTCTATATGTAAATTGTGAATTAACAAAAATACACCCAAAAGAAACAGTGCTTTTACACCCATATACTATAAAACTATACACCCAACGAGTTATCCCCTGCTGCTGGTACCCTGAGCTGATAATTCATAACGTGCCATTGATATTGGTTGGAATTTGAATGCGCCGCTGATGCAGCATCAAACACGTTTATCTGAATATAACACTCACACATTAGGTAAACTATTAACAAGAAAAATAAACTCAATCGCCACAAATTTAAAGAACATTTCCTTGTACCTCGCTTAAAACTTTCGTCTTCTTCTTCTTTGTGGCATTTGCAATCTGTTTGTCCAGCTTTGAACCTAGCCTGTTTTTTGGACGTCCTCTTGTTCGAATCCTTGGCGGGCTTTGAAGCTCGTTAACGGATTCCAAGTTGGCGTCTTCGTGGGATAAAGAAGATCTCCCCTTTCTTTTGGCTTTTAATGATTCCATCTCGGCCATGACGTTATCGTACGCACGGTGCAGAATTGCAGTTAGCTCCTCCGATTCGGAGGCAAATTCGCAAATATTTTGCGAACGAAAAACCAATTGGTCGAACCTCTTGCTTCTTGGCTCCATTAGTGGCTCGTCGTGGCTGCTCTTGATGTGTGTGTGTCGCCTCTTTATCTTCTTGCTCCATCGTTCCAGTATATATCTAGGGGACACTTGGCTTACTTGTTCGAAGCTTAACACGCTTAGTGCGTGACGGCACAGTATCTCTCTCGACTCGAATAATAAGCATTGGCATTTTACCTCGGCTGCAACTGAGTCGTAGGTAACCGCGAACTTGTTGAATATTGAGCTGGAAACTTGTTCTCCGACTTCGTATATTGAATAGCCTAGAGCAGAATTCTTTAATCTGGTGATGCAATTCGCCTTTCCTCTGAATTGTGCTTGGACTTCCCTAAACTTTGCGTGAGTGTATGCATCTTGAAACTGAGCTTCAATGGAGGATTTGGTTGCACACGGTATGACCGTATGAAAATCTGCAGCATCTGATTCTCTCTCTGCTTGCTCCCTGCTTCCGAGGCAATTATCGTATTGTTTGACGAACTGAATAAGCGAACTGTTCCGGGTGATGTACTTGTTACAAAATGAATGCATGCTCTCGCTCCTTTGTGTGCTTCTCATCCCTGCCCAGAAGTGGTGGTCCAGATAGATAGGAACCCATATGTGACGGTCTTCGTACAGATTTGCATAATACACCCAAACACAGACTGTAAAATACACCCGAGAGATCGTACAAATTACACCTCTGTTGCAGATTTTAAAAACACATTACCTGAAAGCCACTTGTTGTCCGCAAGACCAAAATTAAGCAGAAAATCATTCCAATTCCTATCAAATGAGTCTTTGCTATGAGAGTTCCAAACAACATGGCTCATTTCTTGTTCGATATCGGCATGTCCCTTGTACCCGTTTAATTTGCTTGGAATCTTCTTCATGATGTGCCAAATACACCAGCGGTGAACTGTTGTTGGCATACAGGCCTCTAAAGCCCTTTTCATTGATGCGCACTGATCGGTGAGAAACCCTTTCGGAGCGTTTCCTCCCATGCAACGAAGCCAGCATTGAAATAACCATTTGAATGATTCAATTTCTTCGTTCTTCATCAAAGAGCATCCGAGAAGTGTTGACTGACCGTGGTGATTCACCCCGACAAAAGAACCACAGACCAAATTATACCTGAAACAAATTACAAGATTGCAGAATGAAATCATTACGTAAACCCAAATAATGATTTTATACACCCAAAAAACATCCAATATATACCTCTACAGCAGATTCATAGAACAAAATTAATTTGGCATCATACACATGAACAGCATATTACCTGTTTGTATTGTAGGTGGTGTCGAATGAAATAACATCTCCGAAATACTCTCAAAGGCAGCTATGCTCCTTGTGTCGGCCCAAAAACCAAGCTTAATCGACTGATTGTCCTCAATTTCGAGCTCGAAAAAGAAATTCTGATTCTTCTTTTTCATTCTTAATAAGTATTTCCCGAATCCTTTTGCATCGTCTTGTTCCGAAATATTCTGCACTTCTCTCGTGATGTAATTCCTCACATCTTTTTTGATAAAATTTAACTCGCGGTGACCCCCAGCTGCCACAACGAATGATTGGAAAGTTTTGCTTGGTCTGATACCAACCTCCTCATTATTCTCTATTGTACGACGAACGGACATGCTTAGTTCCATGTGCTGTTTGAGCATCTCTGCTCGAGTTGGACAGCAAGGGTGTGAATGATGCAGCACGAGCTTCGAAATGATCCAAGCACCAACATCCTTTAATGTGTGTATATAAATTCTTGCAGGACAATTTAAACCAGTTGTGGGATTTGTCTTCTCAGTTGGAGATATTTTAGATTTTCATTTTCCTTCTCTGCTACATGTTATTAATTGATTCTTAATTTCGTTTTTCTTCTTATTTGTGCTCCGAACTCTTGTAGAAAAACCTGCAACCTTCCCAAAGAAGAATTGATCTACACCCGAGCGTCTGCTATAAATTCCAGGTAATTAATCACAAATAATACATTGAATCGACAGATTCATGTTAACGTGTTACTTTCACCGTCAATGTTCAGCAATTTTTAAACTACACAATGCTATACAAATTACTGAAAGAAAAATCATACTAATCCTATGTAAATCAAACCTCAGGAAATTCGTTAAATTCAAATTCATAATCCACTTCGCCTGGATTCAACTGACAATCAGAGGTTGAATGATCCATTATCTTCAAAACGAGTTCAAACTTTGATTTCAGAAAACAACAAATCAAAATAGAAAACGAAAGTCGAGTTGCAGAGAGAGAAAAAGGTAACATAAACGAAGAACATACCAGTGAGAAAAGGACAGGAAAAGAACGATGGAGAAGAAGGAGGGAAGACGCGCGAGAAGAAGAACAACCAAATCTCAAAAAATCGAAAACGAAAAAGGAAACAAATATTTTAAATTTGGTAGTTAGATATACGCGGGATGTTATATAGCGCGTGTAATCAACGTACGTGGAGCAGCGCGTATTTGTTTAATGAACTTGTAAAGCATACAAGCCCTAATGACTTGTATGCAGAGCTTTTCCGATGTAATTTTATAATAATCAACATAAGAAGGGATAAAAATAAATTGATTAATAAACTAAACCTATGTTGTCTTGAACGAAGAAGGAAAAGTACAACTAACAAATAATAATGACTAATTATGAAAACATACATGCTTCTAAAAGAGTAGATCGCGCAACTAGCTATAAAATATAAATAAAGGAAATGATATATAATTTTTTTAGTGTCAAGAAGAAAAAAAAACACCAAACACGAGGTACTACGTCTCGTGGTAACAACACTATTAATTTTTTTTTTATGGGTAGAGTTTAGTTGAGATAATGGAGATTATCAAATTTTTCATAAAAAAAATTAGTAGTATTTTTTTAAAAAAATAAAAAATAATTCAGTTGATTCAAATATTTATTACGCCTTAAAACACCTAAATTTAATTTTCATCTCTTATTTTTATTACACAATAGTTTTTTATTGGTCATGGCCCCCAAACTTTTTATAAAAAAATTAGTAGTACTTTTTTAAAAGATAAAAAATAATTCAATTGGTTTAAATATTTTATTATGACTTAAAGTACTCAATAAGTTCAATAAATAACATTTTCTCTATCTTTAAGTTTACATATAAAAAATTAGATATTTTTTATTTATTTAATTTAATATTATTTTATATTTTATTATTTATTTAATTTAAAAAAATTAATAAATATTATAAATTACTAAAAAGTTTAATTCTTGAGTACAATCACAACATTATTTTTTACTTCAGTCCATGAAGGATCCAATATTTTTCCCTCAAATTTGAATATTTGCACCATTGGTCATTCATGTTTAATTTTTACTAATTAAGTCCTTAAACTTTGTTCAACTTTTCGGGTATGTATTTTAACTACCCAAACTTCTTCTATATGTAGTCAATTATAATAAAAGGGTAGTGCTAGGGAGTCAATGGCCTAAGTGTACAATGTGTACAATGGGCTAAATATTTGCTTCATGAATAAAATGAACATCACTCACATTATCCAGAATAACCATCCGAATACCAGGAATAATAAACATCTCATGTCATAAAATTGGATCGAACCCTTAACCTTTTGGATCTAGAACTCTAATACCATGTCATGAACCCACTCATCCCAAAAGCGTAACCTGACAGGACAATGTAACACTAATGGTTATATCTCTAATACTTCCTAAACTACGCTTAGAGCATTGGTTCCCTATACTTTTCCATAATAAAAATATATATGCAAGGTAGCGTTTGTTTTCAGAGGCAGAACACGGAGACATGGACAACACTTGTTTAAAAAGTGTTTGGAAGGAGAGACATGGACAGTGGACATGTTGTCTACGAGACAATTTTTTATATTTTTGTGTCCACTCTTTCACGAAGGACAATGATAGACACGGGATTTGGAAGAGTGGACACGGACAATTTTATAAATTTTGTTTTCCTTTTTTTCCACTATTATCCCTTCTTATTTTTTCTATTGTGTTGTTCAGAGATACTTTTTTCTTCCTGTTATTTCTCTATCTCTTTCTTTTTCAGATACTCTCTCCTTTCTGTAGAATTTTTTATTGGGGGTAGATAATTCTTTTCTTTTTATCGTTTTACTTTAATACCATTTTAACCTTATATTATATTATTTGATTTGTAATAAAAATAATAACAAAAATAATTAATCTTAAAACTATTATATTATTTTATTTGTAATAAAAATAATTACTCTTGAAACTTTTGAAAGATAAATATTATCAAAAGTAAAATTGATCTTTTAAAATGCTAAAAAATAATTTATAAATTATAATTGATTTTATATAATTTAAAGAAAAAATCAGTTTTTTATAAAGAAAATCAGTTTTTAGATAAAAAAATTAGTTTTTTTTTTAAATAAAAATATATTTTTATATGCAAAAACTAATTATTTTTTTATGTAAAAATGGATTTTTTTAAATTAATTTTTATTTAAAATTAATTTGACTATATTAATCTTAACTATATGTATTCCTATATATTAATAATAAATTTTAAAATAAAATAATTATATTTATAAATTTTATTTTAATATAAATACTAATATATTTTTTTATTAAAATTTTTTGCCTCTTCAAATATTTTTTTCAAGTTCCGTCTGTACTCCTACTCCTACGTACTCTCAATTTTTATTAAATTAATTTGTATTGATGTAGAAAATTTGGAATCACAAAACTATTTTAGTCATTTCATATAATATTTTAGTCTTGTCCATGTGTATCCAAACATAATACTAGACATTACATTAGTGTCTTGTCCATCGTATCCAAACACAATACACAAAAAGATAATTTTCAGTGTCTTCGTCCTATTGTGTCATGTTCTGTCCTGTCTCTACAAACAAACGCAGCCTAAATGATGCCCAGCAGACAGAATAACAAATGACATGCTAAAGACTTCATCAACTAAAATTATAAAAGAGTACAGTTACAACATTATTCCATCCATCAAGCATCCATCCATCAAGTTTCATTTACACTCGAAATATTGAAATCCAATATGCATATGGAACTATTTATTCATTAACTACTATATATCGTGTTCATCTCATGATCATCATAGCTAGCAGATACAGATAAAAATTGTAAACTGTAATTCAGTGACACGTTATTTTCCTTTAGGCTTTTGAGCGATATTCCGTAAAAAATTGCTTAGACCAAGTACTGTATTAAAATTGTAGAAAATTCATCAGATATGTAAGTTTTATTAGTATAAACAAATTTATTTATCTTTATCTTTATCTTTATCATCGTCCTCCTAATCATCCTACGAAGGAGGCCGGTTAAGTTTGATTGCCTCACGCATAGCTGCCACATGATGAAGAGAACAAGAACAATTAATGGTTAATTACCATTCGAAAAGTGCTATGGTTATGGAAATTAAACTTTGTTTTTTATTAATGAGTAGTTAGTTAATTATCCAGGAAACTAACTTTTATTCCGCAACTCTGTGAGAACTACCATCTTGCCCTTATCCATTTCTGAAATTGTTGCTGCTTCCTCTGGTTTTTTATTTGGATCCATCTTTGTGTTGCAAGTTACAACAATGTTGTACCTTAACAAAATTCAAAGAGTACAAAAAGAGTACGCAAAGATAAAGAATACTTTGGTATGTATTTTTTGATTAATTGAATTATAAGAATAAAACTAAATATATATAGAGTATTGTCTACAAAAGAGAAAAGCAAAGATCAGATAAGATGATAACATAAAGATAAGATAAGATGATAGAGACTAAAATTAAAACTGAATTTATAAATTTTGTTTGGCTGAATTTATGAGCTATAAGACTTATTTGTCATGAGTTGAGGTAGAAAAATAATTTAATATACCTAGCTAGGGAGTGCAAAAGATCAGAGTAGTGAAATCCACATGGAATAATAAAAAAAACAAGCTTCTAAAGTTACGCAAGCTAAAGAAATAAAGTATACGGTATATACTATACATATTGTTAATGCGGCAAGAAATTTCCATTACATGCATGTCAAGCATGATAATAATACTTCTACAGAAAAAATTACGTGAAAACAAGTAACACTAACCAAATTAATTAATGGAACAATACCAGCAAAGATTATATAATTAAAAAAATAAATAAGAACTAAGTAATAACATTTCTGTGTCTTCCCTTTGCTTCGAGATAAAGTTTATTCAAATACAGGAATCAAAACAAAAGGAAACTCATCATGTTTAATTGTTGCATTATAGCAGATGGAATCATGAATAGAACTCTAATTTGAATAGTACGTAGCACGATTCTTGAATTTTCAGCATCTATGAGTAGAACTAGCTATAAGCACATACAATAAACAACATCAAGTAAAACGTAGCATAAAATATAATGATAAAGAAAAATATTCAGAAAAGCTCTACATACAAGCCATTAGGGCTTGTATGCTTTACAAGTTCATTAAGCAATAAACCCACAAAACGCGCTGCATGTCCTACGTCCAATACACGCGCTATATAAAGATCCCGCGTATATGTAACTACCAAATTTAAAAGATTTGTTTCCTTCTTCGTTCTCTTTATCGTTCTTCTTCTTCTCGTTCTTCTTCTTCTCGTTCTTCTCTCCTTATTTCTAGATTTGTTTTATTCTTCGTTTTTCTTCTCGTTCTTCTTCTTCTTGTTCTTCTCTCTTTCTAACTCTAGCTTCGTTTTCTATCGATTTTTGTTTACTGAAATCAAAGTTTGGATTCGTTTTGAAGATAATAGATGATTCAACCTCAGATTCTCAGCTGAATCAGGGGGAAGTGGATTATGAATTTGAATCTAACGAAGTTCCTGAGGTTTGATTTACATACGTTTACTCTGAATTTTGTTACAGTAATTTGTATAGCATTGTGTAGCTGAATAATTCGTGAACATTGACTGTGAGACTAACGCGTCAACATAAATCTGTGGATTGAATGTAATGTATTTGATTGATTATCTGGAATTTATAGCAGATGCTCGGGTGTAGATCAGAGCTTTCTTTGGGTGTATTTATTTCGGTAGTGTGGGTGTATTTACATTTATGGCTTTTTTTGTTATTTTAGCTGAGTTGTTGTCGTTCGGGTGTATTATATGAGACATGATTGGGTGTGTTTTTAGTTTTCTTCATGGTGTATTATGCAGCCTGTGTATTTACAGCTTATGGCTTTTATTGTCATTTTGGTTGAGTTGGTGCCGTTCGGGTGTATTATATTACCAATGATTTGGTGTATTTATAGTTTTTGACATGGTGTATTATGCAGCCTCTCTCTGTTGTTGATGACCAGTTTATTCCGAAGGTTGGAATGATCTTTACCACCCTTGAAGATGCTAGAAAATTTTACAGGAACTAGTATTTCGGAGATGTTATTTCATTTGATACCACATACAATACAAACAGGTAATAAATTGTCCCTTTTTATGATTCTAAATTAATGTGTTTTATGAATCTGCCACAGAGGTGTATATTGGGTGTTTTTTGGGTGTATACAAAGTATTTGTTTGGTGTACGTAATGATTTTCCATTCTGCACTATGGTAATTTGTTTCAGGTATAATTTGGTTTGTGGTTCTTTTGTCGGGGTGACTCACCACGGTCAGTCAACACTTCTCGGATGCTCTTTGATGAAAAACAAAGAAATTGAATCATTCAAATGGTTATTTCAATGTTGGCTTCGTTGCATGGGAGGAAATGCTCCGAAAGGGTTTTTCGCCGATCAATGTGCATCAATGAAAAGGGCTTTAGAGGCCTGTATGCCAACAACAATTCACCGTTGGTGTATTTGGCACATCATGAAGAAGATTCCAAGCAAATTAAACGGGTACAAGGGACATGCAGAATTTGAACAAGAAATAAGCGAAGTTGTTTGGAACTCTCATAGTAAAGACTCATTTGATAGGAATTGGAATGAATTTTTGCTGAATTTTGGTCTTGTGGACAACAAGTGGCTTTCAGGTAATGTCTTTTTAAAATCTGCAGCAGAGGTGTAAATTGCATATTTTTTCGGGTGTATTTATAGTCTGTGTTTGGGTGTATTCTGCAGATCTCTATGAAGACCGTCATATATGGGTTCCAATCTATCTGGATCACCACTTCTGGACAGGGATGAGAAGCACGCAAAGGATCTCTATGTTATAAAATACTGTTTATTTTTTTTACAATGGTTTAAGGGTTTTGGGTATTAGGGTTTAGGGTTTTATGGTTTACAGGGTACGGGTTAGGGTTTAGGTTTTAAGTGTTTCGTGTTTAGGGTTTTAGGGATAAAGCATCAGGGGAATAGATTTTTTGGTGTATATTCAACGTTCTTTGGGTGCAAAAAATGGCAAGTTATGGATGTATATTTAGTTTGATTTTTTCCTTCATATTATAGTACCTGTAATTCATACATTTTGAATACAGCAGAGAGATTTTAATTATTGAAAGAAATTTTACAATAAACAGAACTATAATTGGAAAATTTTTACAGCATGTGTTCAATTTGTTACAGGACTATATAACATTTACATTAAACAGTGTCAATATCCTCAGAATCTATCTGACAATATGGACTCAATAAAAACGAGGATGGCTTGGACAGTCTTATTGCATTACTTTTCCTAATGGCTTCAGCTTTGTCTAGATTCATGTCATGGAATAGAATCCTGGAAGCATATTCCACTCTAAAGTGGTCCACCTCGTCCTACAGTTAAAAAGAATATTCTGTTTAATCAACCATGTTAATTGAGAAATGTAATACAGAATTATTTACTTTTTAAACACATTTACCTAGCTGACATTTATTTCATCTAAGCACACTTACATTTCTTCCAACTTGGTTTCTGGCTGCCATTTTTTCTGAAATAAAAAATACACTCATATATATCAGCAGGATACACCCAAGGATATAAATAAGATACACCCATAGATATGAGTCAGATACACACATAGATATCAGTCAGATATCACTCAAACATGCATTAATATACAAGGGCAAGCAACATTACAAGGTCAAGTAATATACACCCATGGACAATCAAATATTAGAACAGTGCAACTGTTGAATATATATTACAGTATATTAGTTCAGAAAAATACACCCATAGATATCAGAAAGATACACCCAAGGATATAAATAAGATACACCCATATATATGAGTCAGATACACCCATAGATATCAATCAGATATCACTCAAACAAGCATTAATATACAAGGACAAGCAACATTACAAGGTCAAGTAATATACACCCATGGACAATCAAATATTAGAACAGTGCAACTGTTGAATATATTACAGTATATCAGTTTAGAAATATACACCCAACAAAGTATGTGATATACACCCAACAAGTTACTCCATATACACCCAGCAAATTACGCATTATATTTCAAACAATCAATTACCAGAAGAACTAGAAAAACAACTACAGTAATACCTAGAACAACTAAGAAGAACACTATAACCTAGAACCAATAATAACAGTAAAACGTGGAACAAGTAGAATATTAAAAACTGTAAAATGAGACTTAGAACAAGAACAGTAAAACCTAGAAGAATATAGAAGAACAGTAAAACCTAGTTCTTCGTTTTCGAAATCTGAAAAATATAGAATATGAGTGAAATAGTAACATAACGTACCTTGAGTATTATAACTTCGTTTTTTCTTGAGATTCTTGATCGAGAGTTCTACGTTGTGTTGATGGAGAGTTCTGATCTTCGCTACAAGTGCTATCTCTGTAGTTTGGAATGTTGCTCGAAAATGGACGGTTTGTGTTTTCTTTGAACGGGTTGGAGAAGTGGAAGAGTGCGCCATTAAGAAGCGCTATTTGCGAAGAAAAACCGTTTGAGTGGGACGCGTGTAATTTACGCTCCATTCAAAGTGAGATGAGTGCGTGTGTGAATGATGTGTGGGTTGGGAACTTGTAAAACTTGTAGGGCCTTTTTGCTTGTATGTGTAGCAGGCCCGAAAAATATTATCATACATATAACAGAAGATTGAAGTGGAAGCTACTAAAAGAAAAAATGATGAAGGAAGGGGATGTGTGTGTTTGAGTGCTATATATACACACAATGAGTCTGAGGACTGAGAGATTGAATCTCAAGAGACATGCGCTATACTCAACAATAACTAACCGAAATTGTAACCGTCTATTAGCACTTTTCATTTTTTGAAATTCTTTTTTTTTTGTTATTTTTTCTGCCCCAATTACATAACAAAAAAATAAATCTGAGTTTTATTAATTAAAAATTTTGTTTAGGTTAATAAGCCAAATTAATTTTAAATAAAAAATCAATTTTAAAAAAGAATCCGTTTTTACATAAAAAAATTAGTTTTTGCACATAAAAATCTATTTTTATTTAGAAAACCAATTTTTTTAATCTAAAAACTGATTTTTCTTTTAAAAAAACTGATTTTTTTTAAATTATATAAAAATCAATTACAACTTATAAATTATTTTTAGTATTTTAAAAGATCAATTTTACTTTTGATAATATTTATCTTTCAAAAGTTTTAAGACTAATTATTTTTATTACAAATAAAATAATATAATATAAGATTAAAATGGTATTGATGTAAAAACATAATAAGGAAAGAATTATTCACGCTAATAAAAAATTCTACAAAAGGGAGATAGTATCTGAAAAAGAAAGAGATAGAGAAAGAAGGCTCAGGATTCGGTGGTTTCAGAATCTTTGGACCACTTAATGGTCCCATTAGAAAACATGTTTTTAGAGTGTTTTTAACGATTGCTACATAGTCCTTGAACTAATTTTAATTACAAATTAATCCTATATATTTTATTTAATTATAAAAACTGTTTTTTATTTTATAAATTATTATTTTATCAATTATCTATTATATTTATTAACAATCAAATACAAAAACAATAACTAATTATATCCTCCATTGATCCTAATAAAGATTTTGGCCATTCCAATCGATTAAAATATTAAATTTGATCTCGTGACGTTCGTCCATGGCTTCTAAATCGTGTTTCCTTGAAATTCAATCGATTAGTTTATCAAAACAATCGATTGAATTGTAACTGAATCGATTGAATTACAGTGTATCACAAAACAATCGATTGAAAGTTGTAAGGTAGAATGATTTTCGCTTAAACCAATCGATTGTTTATACTTTCCAATCGAATGAATGCCCAAAAACAATCGATTGTTTTTGTTACTCAATCGATTGCATTCACGAAAACAACATGGATTTGCCAAATACAATCGATTAGAAAGTGATGACATTGAAGTTTTAGCCAAATTCAATCGATTGGTAATGTAATCCAATCGATTGGAAGGTGATGAAGTTGAATTTTTTGCCAACTTCAGTCGATTGGTAATGCTACCCAATCGATTGAAATGTGTCCTGTGCCTATTTCAATCTTGTTATCTTTTTAGAAATTATCTTATTATTCATCTATCTTATCTTTAAAATTCTATCTTCAATTTTTGCTGTTTTGTTTTGATGTAGATAAACTAATCTTATCCTTTCCTTAATATTAACATTATAAATTGGTGAATAATCCATCACTAATTATTCAATCCCACCATTGAAATTGTGTATCATTTTCTTTGATTATAAAAAATTTAATTGTTTTTCTTTGAAACATCCATCTACTCAATATCCAATTTTTTTATTTTTTATCCGTAATATTCATTATTTCTTCATCGTTAATCACCGTTGCAGTAATCAGCAAAGGTCCAATCAAGTTTTTCATTATAGTGTTCAAAAAATAAACAATCGTTTTGATTACAAAATCGAGGTCAGTGAATAGAATCTCTAATTTTGTAATTATTTGTTTCGATACTTTATTTGTGAAATTGATTGTGTAAGGAAAAAATATTTTTTTATCTTTTATTAATTCACAAAAATTGAGAAATACTAAAAAGTAAATAGATATTATTATTTTTTTATTAATTAATTAGCTAGTAATCAGGGACGGACCTAGAGGGGGCGAGTAGTGGCCTGGACACCCAAAATTTTAAGAAACTATACTTATCTATAACAATTTATATTAGGAATACAGAGGTTGGTGTCGATTATTTTTTTCCTATTTTACCCCTATGTTTATAATCTAAAACAACATACTCAATTACGTACTCACGTTCTGTAAATTTTGCATTAACCCATGACAGAATGATGTAACTGCTCATTAAGATATTTTTATTGGATGTAAATTATTGTTACAAATATTTTTATTAAGATATGTTTTGAAGGAATAAAAGTAGAATAGTTCAATAAGGATTAATTTTTAAAAAAAATAAATTTACACTAATAATTTTTCTCTTCAAATTATTAACGTACTTTTCTAATATATTTTAAGTACCTACACAATATATAATATCAATTAGCGTTCAAATTTAAGTTCCAATATTGTTATTAACGAGAGAGGTTTATTAATTTTTAAAAAAATTTACACACAATAAGTGTTATATCAATATATCATGATTCATTTTAAAAATAATATTTATTCATTTAAGTTATTGAGTGTCTTGAAAAATTATATTTAAATAATTTTTTTATTTTTTAACTATTTTATATTTTTAGATTGAAAACTTTGTATTTTTTTTATTCAAGCTTTATTTTTATATTTTATTTTAATTGTCTTATTCAAAATTATTAATATGAATTTTTATTTTGTAGGATAAATAAAAAGATGAGATTTTTTTAATAAATTAAATTATTAAAAAACTTACTTATTATAAAAGAAGTTAAGTATATTTCTTGATTCATTTTTGAATGTAATCAAAATAAATATAAATTTATTCAATTTTTTAAAATTTACATTAATATTAAGAAAAAGATAAGATTAGTTTATCTACATCAAAATAAAATAGCAAAAATTGAAGATAGAATTTTAAAGATAAGATAGATGAATAATAAAATAATTTCTAAAAAGATAACAAGATTGAAATAGGCGCATGACACATTTCAATCGATTGGGTAGCATTACCAATCGATTGAAGTTGGCAAAAAATTCAACTTCATCACCTTCCAATCGATTAGATTACATTACCAATCCATTGAATTTGGCTAAAACTTCAATGTCATCACTTTCCAATCGATTGTATTAAGCATATCCATGTTGTTTTCGTGAATTCAATCGATTGAGTAACAAAAATAATTGATTGTTGTTGGGCATTTATTCGATTGGAAAGTATAAACAATCGATTGGTTTAAGCGAAAACCATTCTACCTTACAACTTTCAATCGATTGTTTTGTGATACACTATAATTCAATCGATTGAGTTACAATTCAATCGATTGAATTTCAAGGAAACACGATTTATAAGCCATGGAATTTAATATTTTAATCGATTGGAATGGCCAAAAGCTTTATTAGGATCAATGGAGGATATAATTGGTTGTTGTTTTTGTATTTGATTGTTAATAAATATAATAGATAATTGATAAAATAATAATTTATAAAATAAAAAACAGTTTTTATAATTAAATAAAATATATGAGGTTAATTTGCAATTAAAATTAGTTCAAGGACTATGTAGCAATTGTTAAAAAGACTCTAAAATCATGTTTTTTAATGGACCATTAATTAAGTGGTCCAAAGGTTCTGAGACCACCGAATCCTGAGGAAGAAAGTACCTCTTTGAGAACAACGCTATAGGAAAATAAGAAGGGATAATAGTGGAATAATAAAAAATTTCTATGGACAAAAAGAAAAACAAAATTTATAAAAAAATCTGTTTTCAAAATTTCCTTTTTTTCTGTTATTTTTTCCACCTCAATTACACTTCTATGACCCAGCCCAAATTTATTGCCCCAATATTCAATTTGTTGAAAATATGTGACATATATCATTTGGATCTGTACCAAATATTTAAGAGTATTTGTTGTTTTTAATCAGTATTTTTAGTTAATCTAATTCTAGTATAATATTCTAAACATATTTTTAACTCATATTTTTACTATTATTAACTAATTATTAATAAAAAATAATAAATTTTATTAGTCCTCTAACTTCTATTATATCATATAATAGAAGTTGTAAATTCAATATTAATTATTTTTTATTTTAAATTTTTGTCAATTTATTAATTTTAGAAAATTTGTTCTATATTATTCCTATCATTATTAATAGAAATGATTCCAACTTCTAACCCTAACATTATATTGTGAGTCAATACTCAATACTATGCGTATGGATTTGAATATCGAAATCAGCATGTTGGAAAAAAAAAATAATGAAGGCATTTTTATTATTAACCAAAGTTTTCTGTGCATTGCATCATCACAATATGGGTGGCATTCATTTTTGTGTGACAAATTGGAAGAGCATAAGTACTAGTTCCGATACAACTGCATGCATTGGATGTGGTGAGATAGGTACGTGGGCATTGGCATGCAGTAGTGGTTTGTGAGGTTGGTTGACGAGTGTTGAATGCTTAAGACGTGTAATCATCACACTACATTGTCTCACATGCCTGCAAATAATTAAAAGTCTCTGCATGTTACTTGCAGTGGCTTCATGACACCTTGCACATAATAATAATAATGGAGTATTACGTTCAAAACATAAACACGCAGCTTATAAATACCGTACCACATTTCCTTGCTTATTGGCAATACAAGCTACTTAATTAGTTGTGTGAAGATGTTTTCGGGGGTGACAAGTCTGGTGAACAGGGGACACAAGATTAAGGGCACGGTGGTGCTGATGCGCAAGAACGTCCTTGACGTCAACTCCCTTACCAGCGCTCAGGGACTCATCGGTCAAGGCGTCGGCCTCGTCGGCTCAACCATCGATAATCTCACTGCCTTCTTGGGCCGCTCTGTCTCCCTCCACCTCATTAGTGCCACCAAACCAGATGGTTATGTTGCTCCCTTTTATTTATTTTTTAAATATTATTCGTATATTTGCTAAAATTAACTGTAAATAAATTTTTAATTTATTTTTAATATATATTTATATTTTAATATATATTTTATATTGATAATTAATTTTATATTCATTTAACATAGTCTATTCCTTTTAGATTTAGCATAAGTTATTCATAAAAGTATTTTATTTTACTCAAAGGTTTAGAGGTCATACCTCTTTTATTTTAAAACAGATCAAAAGAAAAGTTAGAGGTTATATAAATTTTGTATTGAAAACTCAGGTAGGTACAATTAATTTTATTATTAAATGTTAATTTAGTAGTCTATTAATTTATTCAACGACTTTCATTTATCAAATATATAAAGTGAATTATACGTGAATTTTTACTAAACTCTATACAAATTTAAAAAATATTATTATGTAAAAAGATATATTAAAAATATAATCATAAATTATTGCGTGAAGAAAAGTATAAGAAATATAACTTTTTTTTGTTAGATGGAATTTTAGAAAAAAATAGTTTGATGACTATGGTTATTCTAATTATTTTTTCAAATATAGGTAGACAATAAAAATACTAAATAATCTAAATAATAGATATATCGAATATTTATTTTACTAGGCATATAGATAGTTATTTTAATATTAAAATTTAGGTGAATAATTTAGAAATATGGTGTGGTATGTTTTTATTTGATTGGTGATTATTTATATTGTTCAAGATAGTCATTATTTACCTAGCACTTCATGTTTGTTTTATTATTGTAGAGAATTGGAAGGGCAAAGTTGGAAAGAGTACGTTTTTGGAAGGTATAATATCTTCGTTGCCAACATTGGGAGCAGGGCAATCTGCCTTCACCATTCATTTCGAATGGGATGATGGTGAGATGGGAATTCCAGGAGCATTTTACATCAAGAATTTCATGCAAACCGAGTTCTTCCTCCTCACTTTGACTCTTGAAGACATTCCAAACCATCCAAATCTCAAAATCTACTTTGTTTGCAACTCCTGGATTTATAATGCTAAAAACTACAAAACCGATCGTATTTTCTTTTCCAACAAGGTAATTAAATTAAACTAGTTATTAGTTAACAAATAATTAAAGTAATTAATGAAATGTCACCAAAAAAAAAGTAATTAATGAAACAATATGCATCCACGCAGACATATCTTCCAGGTGACACGCCAGCACCACTTGTAAAGTACAGGGAAGATGAATTGGAGAATTTAAGAGGAGATGGAAAAGGAGAGCGCAAAGAATATGATAGGATCTATGATTATGATGTTTACAATGATTTGGGGAATCCAGATAGCAATGAAAAATATGCTCGCCCTGTTCTTGGAGGATCTACTTTACCTTACCCTCGTAGAGGAAGAACAGGAAGGCCACCTACTAACAAAGGTCAATTATTTCACCTAAATATATAACATGTTTAATTTGTGTTATTAGTGCTAATTAATTTTGCTTTCAACTTAATTAAACAGATCCTAAGAGTGAGAAACGGAGCGATTTTGTTTACCTACCAAGGGACGAAGCATTTGGTCACTTGAAGTCATCAGATTTTCTAACTTATGGACTAAAATCTGTAGCCCAAGATGTGATGCCTGTTCTCACAGATGCATTTGATGTAAATATCTTAACTCGAGTTTGATAATTTTGCTGAAGTGGATAAACTCTATACGGGTGGAATTACACTACCTACAAACTTTCTCAGCAAATTTTCCCCTTTGCCAGTACTCAAGGAAATTCTACGAACAGATGGTGAACAATTCCTTAAATATCCACCACCCAAAGTCATGCAAGGTATATATTTATATTTTTATATATGCTACAATTATCTTATACATTGAACAATATTAATGTGGCGAATAATGTGAATATAATTTTAAATAAACTGAAATTATGTGATACATATACAGTGAATAAATCTGCATGGATGACTGATGAAGAATTTTCTAGAGAAACACTTGCTGGTGTAAATCCTAATGTCATTAAGAGTCTTGAGGTAATTCGATTAATTTGTGGTAATAAGTTTTTAGGGAATTGCATTCAATTATAGCTTGGATTTGGTTAATTTTCATGTATGCAGGAGTTTCCACCAGGTAGCAAGCTAGATAGTAAAGTCTATGGTGATCATACTAGTACAATGAAAAAAGAACATTTAGAGCCTAACTTAGGAGGGCTTACTGTAAAACAGGTAATAATATATATCATGGAAATCTATTTGTTTTTTTTTTTTCTTTTAATATGTGGTAGTGATGAACAACTGACAATTAATTAATGAATTTAATTTGGGTGAAATTCAGGCTATTGAGAAGAAGAAATTGTTCATTCTCGATCACCATGACTATCTGATTCCATATTTGAGAAGAATAAATTCAAGCAAGACAAAGGCCTATGCTACAAGGACTATTTTCTTCTTGAAAGATGATGGAACTTTAAAGCCACTGGCCATTGAGTTAAGCAAGCCACATCCTCAAGGAGAAGAGCATGGTCCTGTGAGTGATGTCTATCTACCAGCACATGAAGGAGTTGAAGGTTATATTTGGGTACTGGCCAAGGCATATGTTGTTGTAAATGACTCATGCTATCACCAACTTGTTAGTCATTGGTATGTAATAAACTTAACTAGTTAATGCATATCCAAGTGAATTATTCACATTCATATTAATTTATGAATGACATATATGCAGGTTAAACACTCATGCAGTTGTTGAACCATTTGTGATAGCAACAAATAGGCATCTGAGTGTGGTTCACCCAATTAATAAACTACTTTCCCCACACTACCGTGACACCATGAATATAAATTCACTTGCTCGGAAAGCCTTGATTAATGCAGATGGTATTATAGAACAAACATTCTTGTGGGGTAGATATGCTTTGGAAATGTCTGCTGTACTCTATAAGGATTGGGTTTTTCTAGATCAAGCATTACCTAATGATCTCATCAAGAGGTAATTAATGATGGTCTATATATTTTAGTCTCTACCGTTAATTTGTTATGTTAAATACTGATATGACAGTTAGTATCTTATACTAATGGTTGTTAATTTGTTGTTTTTGATTCAGAGGAGTGGCAGTTAAGGATTCATCTTCTCCCCATGGTGTCCACCTTGTGATTGAGGATTACCCTTATGCTTCTGATGGATTAGAAATATGGGATGCTATTAAATCATGGGTTAAAGAGTATGTGTTCTTTTACTACAACTCAGATGATGCACTAAAACAAGACAATGAACTCCAAGAATGGTGGAAAGAGCTTGTAGAAGTAGGTCATGGTGACAAGAAGAATGAGACATGGTGGCCAAAGATGGAAACTCGAAACGAGTTGATTGAAGCTTCAACCACTCTCATATGGATTGCTTCAGCACTTCATGCAGCTATTAATTTTGGCCAATACCCTTATGGAGGTTACATTCTTAACCGTCCAACACTTAGCAGAAGATTCATGCCTGAGAAAGGGTCTCCTGAGTATGATGAATTGGCTAAGAATCATGAGAAGGAGTTCTTGAAAACAATCACAGGGAAGAAAGAGACACTAATTGATCTTACCGTTATTGAAATTTTGTCAAGGCATGCTTCTGATGAGTCCTACCTTGGACAAAGGGATGATGGTGACTTTTGGACTTGTGATACTGAGGCATTAGATGCCTTTAAGAGATTTGGAAAGAAACTTGCAGAGACTGAACAAAGATTGATGCAGAAGAACAATGATGGATCATTGAAAAATCGTTCTGGACCAGCTAAGATGCCTTACACTTTGCTTTATCCTTCTAGTGAGGAAGGGTTGACTTTCAGAGGAATTCCAAATAGTATCTCTATCTAATGAGTCTATCATGATGACGACTTTAATGATGTCTTTAAATAAAAGGAATCTGATTCCTTATTAGCTTCATCCACCTATGTTTGTGTTGTCATTTGTATTTAGTAGTTTTAATTTGATGCTAATTAATAAGAAAGTTGTATCTGTTTTTTGCATAATGGAGAACACAAGTATCAAATTAAGATTATCTAAACAACTGTTTGCAACTAATTAAAGGGATTAATATTACTATTTGAAGCTTTATTAATAATAAAACACAAAACCCTATAAGAAAATCTTTTTTGGGGCCGCCGTGTGATATATATATATGAGTATTTTAATTTTTTCATTAAAAAATGAGTTTGTAGGTATTACAAAGAGTTTGAGTTATTAAACTATGATCATATTAAAATTTAGTGGTAGAGTAGGTGTCTCTACAAATTAAAATTGGATTCTATATTGGATATGAAGAAAACATTTTCTACGCTTTCAATAAGTTTGGGTCAAATGAAGTGGAAAGTTCATAGGGGTGGCAACACTACCCAAATCCGCGGGTACCCACCCCGCTCCTATCCGCTCGGGGCGGGTAATTACC
>NC_029779.3:23838713-23860339 GCF_000817695.3 Arachis duranensis
TAAAAAAATAAAATTAAATATTTTAATTATAAAATTTTAATATTATCTCATATAATTATTTGTCTAAAAAATGTAAAGTAATAGAAAAAATCATGCCAAATTGCCAATAGAAACATGCAGATATGCATATACGTAAAACCTTACACGTATCCTTAAGTTGATGAATTGCCATAACAATTGCACGATAATAGAATCTTGAAGAGCACTATACTTATACTATACGGTACTATTTCCATATGCAGCCACCAATATATAGCTTAGTAGTTAGTACAACATGCATGTTATTTATATGCATGACACGAGTTTATATATATGTGGCTGATGGATGCGGTGCACGTCATGCATTTTGAATTTGGAACTATTCATTTACTATCTATATCTACATACTATTCAATATTCATCGATCATGAGTACATTAATATTTTCTGATCATTGTTTGGGACTTGGGAGCCTCAAACATTGATTACATTAGTACTATATATACCCGCTATCTGTGTACTATCTATGTATGTACTAAGAAATAGCTAGATAATAATAATGCTTTTGAAGTGATTAAAGTGTTTTATGTAATTTGAATTGCTTAAGTTTTGATTGATATATCATTTATGTGGCTTCTCTATCTACCTATATATAGGTTATTTTTTTCGAAAATAAAATTTGTGGTTTAAAATTATATGTTTGTAGAAACACTTTTTTTTTTGAGTTTGAAATTAAATACAAAATTTGAATTTCAGTTTTTATTAATTTTTAAATTTTTATTTATCTTTTATTGTAATATGCAGGGTTAGTAGTGACTTCTTCTACTCCTTAAATTTTAAAGAACTATGTCTATATATATGGAATATATGTCTAAGAAAATAAAAAATATTATATAATTTAATAATTTTATATGTATTATTTTTTATTATACGATGAATTTATAACTTAATTATTTAGTTCTCTAATATTTTTTCCTTAACAAATTTAATATCATACACTCAAATTTTTGTTGAGTTCAAATTAATTTTTATATATTCATCTCTATATTTATTAAAAAAAATTGTTTTTTCTTTTAATATTAACATATTTAATATTTATATTATTATATAAAATATTAGTAACTACTTATAGAATTATGTTTTGCTAATTAAATTGGGTACCTTATATGTTCTTATTTTGAAAAAAATATTCAGTTTTCTTCTAATTTTACATTCTTAGAACAAAAAATTTTATATATTTTTTTATCTCAACATATTTAATTCCAACTATCCTCTTATCCTCTTATTTTAATATTCGTACTTATCTTATATTTTATAAAAATACTATGACTTTCAAGTAATTAATAACTTTTGATTTGTTTTCAATTAATTTAAATTAATAATCTTTTAACTAAATACACTATAAATTTTTGTTATTTTATAATATAATAATATATTATTAATATTATTGTCTCTGTTATGTAATTGTCATATAAAAAATATAATTACCAAAAAGAATTTACAACATATATTTTTTTTATATATCTGAATAAAATCAATTCAATAACTATATATTATTCCTAAATTGCTTTTATATGTAACGAAAAAAATCTATAAAAAAGTTAATAATTCGATTCCTCCATATTAAAAATCTTAGATTTGTTCCTGGTAATATAAATACAAAAATATTTTATACACAACTAGAATTAAAATATCTTTTTTTTATAATTTTACATAGATATCCTAAGAAAATACGAGTGATTCTTTTTGTTTCTTATTTTTACGTTTTGTGTTTGTCAATGTCCATTTATTCTTTAATTTTGAAACTTATAGTTTTAGAATTAGCAAATAATATGCATAATCATAGATATACTAATTAAAAAATTAAGAATTTTTAGTTAAATAAAAAATAATAAATCAAAATATCAAAAAGGCATAAAAATTGATAAAAATTAACAAATTTACTTCACAAACTGTGGTAATTTTACAGGTTTTATATTATATTTGTTTCTTTAAAATCTTGTATAAGGACCAGACTCATATATAAATATTGAGAGGACAACAAAAATTGACAATGCACTTAATTTTAAGACAATCTAGTATGAATAATTTTTAACTAGTTTATTTAAGTCAATTCTTGAAAGTATGACATTATGAATTTATGATTTATGGAAATCAGATTTAGTAGATTGACAAAGTGAAAAAGTAAATCTTATTAAAAAAAACTATTATGAATATTTTTAATAAGAATAATGCTATATGACTAACAAGTATTATTATTTTTGGCTAGCACTTAACCAATAATAATTTATACTCATATTTACAGAGAAATTATACATAATAAGCATATAGTTTGCATCTATGTTTACTAAAGTTTTACACACATGAATCATTATCACTTGCATCCAAATTTTTCAGAATTTAAACACATAAATTAATAAAATTTAACTATTAAAGATAATTTAGTATTTATATTGACCAAAAAAATGGCCAAAAGAACTAAAGATTAATAATCTCCAAAAATTTTATCTTTTAATAATAATAATAATAATATCAATAATACCAAGAACAAAAAAATAATAACTATGGTAATATCAACGATGTTGTTTAATAGTTAATTTTATTCAAAGTGATAATATTTTCTTATAAAATTTAGAGATTTTATAAATTTATACTCTTATATAATTCATAGACCAGTCAAAGCTTAACAATTCTTTTAAGTCAGGTTTGTTTTTGTGGACCTTGAACCAAGTCCAAAAAAGAAAAAAAAATAAAAAAATAAATTATTCATTAAACTAATAAATTTTATTGCTTTATCTACCTCTAACTATTTTATTTTGTCGAAAAAATAAAAAGGTTTAATTTTCTTTATTTTGTTTAAAATTTTAATTCTACTTTTGGATTTTTTCAATTTTTAGACTAAAATAATAAGAAGAGGAATACTAAAGGATTATCAAAATTTATTATTTTTGGTCATTATTTAGTTATCAATATTTAAAAATATGAGATAGAGTATGTTGTTGGATTACTAGATTAAAGAAACTAGATTAAAGGAATTGAGTCTATAGTTAAATGATAGCTAAAAAAAATTTTAATAATCCCTTAACATTTTTCTAATAAAAATAGTAGCATAGTTTAATAAAATAACGTGAATAATTGTAGAACAATTTCTTAACAACATGTGGTATATTTAATAAAAAATTGTTTACGCATATTTCATATTTATCTATTTCGTAATTTAAAATATATAATACAAATACTTAGCTAATATTTTCCAATTAATAGTAAATAATAATTATGTACGTAATCATTAAAACTACTCTCATCATTTTAATGAAATTTTTATTTTCGAAATATATTTTATCTAATTAAATAATAAAATTTAAAAAAACTTTGATAATTATTTGAAAAAATATTTTTGAAATATATTTTGTCTAATTAAAAAATAAATTAAAAAAACTTTAATAATTATTTGAAAAAATATTTTGTTAAAAAGAATTAGAAAACACCTTATATTAGATTAATTTAAAAAAATAGCAATTATTTAATATTTGTCTTTATCCAACTACATATAAAGTTCATATACATGGAGGATTTTTTTGAAAATGTAATTACAGATACAACATTCACCCACCTAATAGAATCATTCATAACTATTATTATTACCACTTGACCTAATAGAATCATTCATAACTATTATTGTTACCACTTGTCCTTTTTACATACGTCAGTCAAAATTTGGTCATTCTTGGCCAAGAACTTCCCATCTATCTATCCTGTATTATCTACAGTTTTAATATGATCAATTATGTTCATTGTTGTTTCACAAGTTCCATAAGGGATATTTAGCAACTTAGCAGCAAAAAATATGTATCATCACATTTAGATTTCATATTCATATAGTAGGAGTTTCTCAGATGAAAGTCGTAACTCATAAACAAGACAGAATTTTCCTCACACACAACTGTCATCTCTTGCTATTATTTGAAAAGTGAAAACCAGAAGCACATTATTCAAATATAATGTAGCACATTACAAATACACATGATATATAAGACTTGAAAAAGCTAAGAAACCACACATTATTAATTCATTATATTGTTCCCTGCATTTAGATAGAGATGCTGTTTGGAACTCCTCTAAAAGTCAACCCTTCATTGCTAGTAGGATGAAGCAGTGTATGGCAATTCAACTGGCCCAATTCTATTACTCAGTCTCCCATCTTTGTTCTTCTCTGTTAGCTTCTCCTCAATCTCACTCAGTTTGTTCCCAAATTTCTGAAATGCTTGTAATGCTCTTGAATCAAATGTCCAATGTGGATTATCCATCTCTCCAAGATACACCTCATCAGAAGCATGTTTTGATAAGATTTCTATGGTTGTAAGGTCAATAAGAGTCTCTAATTTCGGTGTAATTGTTCTCAGATAAGCCTTTTGGTGACTCTTCACCATCTCTTCATACTCTGCAGTGCCTTGTTCAGGAAGCAATCTTCTGCTAAGTGTTGGACGGTTCAGTATAAGCCCTCCATATGGATACTGTCCAAAATTAACGGCTGCATGGAGCGCCGACGCAGTCCATATTATGGTTGTGCATGATTCAACTAACTCTTCAACTGTCTGCATCTTTGGCCACCATGGCTTATCTTTCAAATCACCATGACCTACCTCAACAGCTTCTTTCCACCAATTTTGGAGTTCAGGATCTATTTTGAGATCATTGTCTGTTGGATAGTACAATGAGACATAATCTTGAACCCATTCCTTAATGGCAAACCATATCTCTAGTCCATCAACAGCATAAGGGTAGTCCTCTATTACAAGACGAATTCCATAAGGAGAAGATGAATCCTCCACTGCCATTCCTCTAAATCATCCAAAATATAAAACATGTTACTAAGATCAGTTCATGTTTATAATAGAATGAAGAGTTTTATATTACCTCTTGATGAGATCAGCAGGTAGTGCTTGATCAGTGAAAACCCAGTTCTTATAAACAGCTGAAGACATCTCCAGAGAAAACTTGGAGGGCAAGAAGGTTCTTTCTATTATGCCATCAGAATTAATCAGATTCTGCCTAGCAAGTGCATTGATGTTCATAGTGTCACGGAAGATAAAAGTTTATAAATTGGGTGAATCACACTTAGCTGTCTGTTTGTTGCTATCACAAATGGCTCAATAACTGCATGAGTATTCAACCTATAAACACACACACAAAAGCAAAAGAAAAATTAGGACATTATATTTTGGTGACTGAAATATGACAAAATTTTAGTTTATACCAATGGCTCATGAGTTGATGGTAGCATGAGTCATTTACTATGACATAAGCTTTGGCTAGTAGCCAAATTGTGCTTTCAACACCATCCTTTGCAGGTAAGATAACTTTACTGGTAGCACCTGATTCATCTCCATCAGGATGTGGCAAGCTTAATTCAATGGCCACTGGCTTCAGTGTTCCATCCTCTTTCAGAAAAAGGATAGTCCTAGTGGCATATGCCAACACATCATGGTAATCTAATATAAATAGTCTCCGACCATTAATTGCCTGTTGCATAAGTTAAAATTGATTTTAATCACTTTGATTCGCATTAATAGAACAAATATATTGTAACTACAACTATATATTCACCTCTTCTAGTGAGCACCCTTCAAGATCAAGAACTTCTGCAGTTATCTTACTGTTTTGATCACCATAAATTGTGGGATCCAAATTTCTTTTCGGAGGAAACTCCTACCATGTTATATAAGAGGATACTATGTGAGTGAAGATAAAAAAGATTGTTAATGTTACCTTCCTTACAATTACCATCAACTCAATAACTTACTTGAAGACTACGAATCATGCAAGGATTTACACCAGCAATCATTTCTCTTGCGAATTCTTCATCAGTCATCCATGCAGATTTATTCACTACTCATTCAACAACAAAAAGATAAGAAAAAAACAAGTATTACTTCAACAAAAGCTTGAGATTTTCTCACAGATACATTGATTTATGACCTTGAATGATGTGAGGTGGTGGAAACTTGAGGACTTGTTCGCCATTGGTACGGAAGAGTTCTTTGATGACAGGTAAGGGGCTAATTGTGCTAATTACTTCCGTAGGTAGCCTAATTCCGCCTTCATAGAGATCACGAACATCTTGGAAGCTATCAAACTCATTTGGGGTCAAATTCATATCAAACACAGATTCAAAAGCTGGCAGCACATACCGAGTCAAAAACTTTTATTGAATTTGCAAGAAAGTCCGAAGATTTCAAGTGTCCAAAGTTTTCATCTCTAGGAACATAAACATCCCCTGGTTTCTCGCTGTTAGGATCTGTTAAGTAATTAACAAATTGCAGGGCATTAAAATTTGAATCAAAAGCAAAATGCATAACAAGAATAAGAATAATACCAACCATTTCTTGCAGGATATCTACCAGTTCTTCCCCTGCGAGGGTAAGGGAAAGTGGTAGAACCTCCAAGAATGGGGCAAGCATGGTTTTCGTTCCGATCCGGATTCCCCAAATCATTGTAGACATCATAATCATAAATTCTTTCATGCTCCTGACGCTCTCCTTTTCCATCACCTCTTAAATTTTTCAGGTCTTCTTCTCTGTACTTAACAAGTGGAGCTGGTGTTTCACTTGGAAGATATGGCTGCACCCCAGCATTTATCTACATTAGTTCAAGAATTAATTTGATAATTGATGATTAAATAGATAGGTACCTTGTTGGAGAAGAAAATGCGTGGGGATTTGTAGAGTTTAGAGTTGTAAACCCAAGAGTTGCAAACAAAATGGATGGTTCCTTGGTTTGGAACATCTTCAAGAGTTAAGGTCTTGAGGAAAAACTCAACTTGCATATAGTTCTTGATGTAAAATGCACCAGGGATTCCCATGCTATCGTCCCATTCAAAATGAATGCTGAATGCAGATTCTCCAGCTCCTAAGGTTGGTAACGACGCAATAATACCTTCCAGAAATGTATCCTTTACAACTTTTCCGTTGCCATTCTCTGTATCAGAATGATGAACAATGTTATATAATCAGCAAATATGTACAAAAATTTTGCATATAATTTACTCTTATATTTACCAAAATTTATACGCATAAAACAATATAGTTTACACTCATATTTTTTAAAAAATTGCTAGGTCTCAAGAGTTTCTCATTATTGATTATTACCATCGGATTGAGTAGAACTGATGAGCTGGAGGGAGACACTGCGGCCTAAGAAGGCGGTGAGGGTGTCAACGGTGGAGCCAATGACGTTGATGCCGGTGCCAATGAGGCCTCCGATGTTGGCGGTGGCAGCAACATCAGTAAAGGTGTCAACGTTATTTTACATTCTTCTAGAATTAGTGACTCATAGTGTAAATATCATTCTATTAAGAATTCTTGCATTTTGGAAGATTTAATAGATACGACTAGCTGTAGGTAAAATTCCTTTATATATATATATGACAAGAATTTAAGAATAGCAATGAAAAATATACACAATACATTTTTCACCTTCTTCTTCTTGTGTCTTTGCATAACATTTGTTAATAATCAACCAACGTTGTGATTACTTTCTAAGCTACAAGGAAACATGACCATATATACCATAATATCAAAGAAAAAAGAAAACACTTCCCCAAGTTTATGCACGAACCTGCTAAAACAAAACTAGCAAACTAACTTGGGTCTAAGGTTCAGGATAATCCGAGAAAATGGGAAACGGACTTTCCTTTATACACAAATTTTTGGAATTCAAACTGATAGAATAAGAACCAAATATCATGAACTAGCAAGAGGATGAACAGAAACAACCAAATATCATGAAATAGCAAGAAGATGAACAGAAACCAAACTGCCGACACAAGATATAGAGCATATACATGCAAACAAAAAATTCCCGAGTGCTGCTACTAGGCACTTAGGAAGCAATATATAAGAGGTATAGCCATCCATCAGAACCTACATCAATCATCTACAAAGACATTGGTTAATACTTGAGCTCAAACATCTAACAGAGTTAGATATAAGATATAAGATAGAATCTGTAGATGGATGACCAAACTCAGGCACAATATCACATTAAAAGGATATTGAAGTTCTGCAAAACACTAAATGTGCTGACATTATTTTCTCTTTAAAATACTGTATATATAAAATCCAGTTCTGCAGCCGTCCATATTATTCATTAGAGATGATTCGACAAATGATATGGTTAGCCTTAGCTATTAATCAAGCTGAAAAAAATTAAACTCAGAATATCAATGGTCTTTCAATAACCAACTCCGCTGCAGCTCACATTTTGCTGTAATCATCTATGTTTTTTTTTTTTTAAAAATATGAATATATCTCAATAATTAACCGCTCAAAATTGATAGAAGCAACCCAAAATGAAACAAAGATAAAAAATTTAAAGGCTCACGCAAGATGTGCGTAGCGTTTGAAAGCCTGTTTAACCGTCACGTAAGTTCCGGCCACCACTACTCCAACTGCGCCTGCCACGGCCGCAGATCTCACGCCTCCCGAAATCCTATACAGCGCTCCGGTGCCGAGCCCCGCCACCACGCTGTTCCACACATCGTCGGTGTCTCTCGTCTCCATCATTGCGCTCTCAATCCCGGAATAGAGCAACCCTATGATGCCGAGACGGTTCCCCCAAGTACGTCCAGTGTGGCCGGAAGAGTTCAGAATACGGTTGATCCGGAGCTTGAGCGTGTCGCCAGCCTCGAAGGATTTGACGCCGTCTACTAGGCCACGAGCGCCGCCGCCGATGGCGCCACCGAGGTAACCGCAGCCAGTGTAGAAGGTGAGGTTCTCACCCCAGGATCGACGCTTACGTTCAGCCTCCTCGATGAAGAGGTACTCCGGCGAGGATGGGAGATGGTAGAGGTTTTGATTTGGAATCCCAAGGTCCTTGTATGGGTTGTAGAGGCGGATTTCTTTCTTGGAATCGGTGTCCGGTTCATTATCGGGGGCCTGGTACGCCATAACAGAGGCTTCCGGACTCTAGGGTTAGGGTTTCGGAGCTGAGAGAAACGGTGAAAAGAGGATTTTGAAAGAGCAATGATGCTTTGTTTTCAAGCTTTGCGTTTTAATGCCTAATCTATGGCGCGGCGTTCGGTGTTCGGTTCAGTTAAGTCGGTTTGGGTTTTGGGTTAGGGTTTAGGACCTTATCGATTTCAAACCGGTTTATTATTAAATAAAAATATAATTAATTTAAAATAAGTAAATTTATAATTAAAATTAAAATAAATTAATTAAAAATAAATTATTTAATAAAAAATATTTATATATATTAATATAATGTTAAAAAGAATATTGTTTATCCTAAATACAGATTTAATAGATAAAATAATCGATTGTTTTTAACAAAATCCATTGAAATAGTGAAAGCAATATACTTTCTCTATTCCAATTATTACTTGGTCAATGATTGTTAAGTAAAATAATGGTTTAATTACTATATTGGTCTCTATAGTTTTGCAAAATTTTCAATTAAGTTTTTATACTTTTTTTTTTAATTGAGTCTTTGTATTCAAAATTTTTTTTAGTTGAATCTTTATAAAATTAAACCAATTACTACTAAGAGGGACTTAATTGAAAAAAAAAATTAGTGTAGGGATTCAATTAAAAAGAAAAAAAATATGGAGACCTAATTAAAAATTTCACGAAACTATAAAAACTAACAGAGTAATTAAACCTAAAATAATTGATTATAATATTTTACAATCTAAAAAATCATACACACTTTCAAACTATTTTTTTTCTTTTGGATTATATAATAAATAATTAGATACGAAGATACACTGATTTAAGTTATCAAGGAACTTTGGTTATTGAATATTTATATGTTGAGATCATATTTTATCTATTTATTATTATTTGAACAACTATTTCATACTATTGGTATGTCTTGCAAATTATATTTTATTTAAAATAATTGATTTATATTTTATATAGCATCTTTAAAGCATGAACCGCTTTATTCATCCATTAATAGTTGTTAAATACAGTCATGTAAAAAATTCCAATTGAATAAATGTATGAACGTGACTATATTTTTTGAGATGGTTAAACATTCATGTTATATAACATTATTGGTAAAAAATCTATGTTTTTTATAAATAAATAAATTAAAAAAATATTTTGTAAAATAGTATAATTAATTTATAAATTTGCACATAACACTGGTCTCACTCTAATTAAATCTTAAATTTTGATGCGAATGATGAAACAAAAAATTGTTAGGTCAGAAAATTGATTTTTAATAAATATCATTTGAAAAATTATTTGATAGGCAGATATATAGTTGGGATATTCTTTAAAGCACATTTCTACTGCATATGTTGGCTTCTGAAAGTTTGTCTTAAACTCGTATAAACTTGTACGTTCATTTCAGTCCGGGCATTTCTTTTTCTTATAAAAATAATTTAATATAATATTTTGTTTAGAATAATTATGTGATATATTAATATGTGTATAAGTAATTTATACAACAATATGAAAAAAAAAGTAATATTATCATTCTCCTCAAATTATTCATCCATATCATTTTTTAATATTGTTCATCTATATTACTGTCCTTCTTAAATATATCTGACATCTTAAAATTAACTATTAAAAAATTGATTGAATAAACTAGGTTATATAACGCTATAACAAAATAAAACCTATATGATAATAAAACCCATATGATGAATAAAGTCTTAGATAAATCTTTTAAACAATCAGTTTTTTGTATATATAAAAAAAAAGAGTCCAAGTATGTATAATTAATTATTTTTTAATTAATTAATTGGATAATTCAACCAATTAATTAGATCCCTCTCAAACAATCAATTGGATAAAAAAGTAAAACAATCAATTGCGGTAAAAAAAATAAAATAAAATCTATCGAACAATTGCAAACAAAAAAATCTATTGTTTTACGAACAATTGCAAAAAAAAATTTCACTAACCAATTGATTAACTAAATATAAAAATTGATTAATTTTTTGAACATTGTAAACGGTAAAGGACTTCTGTTCACTAACCAATTAATTACTTCAACATAAAAATCGATTGAATTTCTGCCAATTGCGATTTATGCAACTGTGATGATCGCATACCTGCCTATTCATAAACGATGGTGTCGTTGTAACAAAATTGATAATTACAATGAAAGAAAATTCATAAATGATTACCATTATAAAACTAGATAATTAAAAAATAAATTGATGAAAATAAATTGATGATAGATTATGAAATTAGTAATCTTAAAATTGAAAAAGATAAGATTAAAATTTTTAAATTAAAATAAAATTAGAAAAGAGATTGAAGATAAATATTGATAGAATTTAAAAATAAAATTTTTAAGATAAAATAATAATTTATAAAATATAAAATAAATTTTAGAATTAAATAATATATGAAAGATTAATTAATAAATAAAATTAAATAAAAATTATTTAATAATTATTAAAAAATTTAAAAAATATATTCTAATATTAAGATCATTTAATAGTCTAAACATTTTGAGTCCATCAAAACTAAATCCATAAAATTATATATGTCTACTTTAGTCCTAAGTTACATTTGTAGAGTTTACGAAGATTTTGTAAGGTAAGATGAATGAGCTATTACATGTCTCGTATAACTTATAGCTTAAGTTATGATAACTATAATTAATGGTGTTTGTATTTAAACAAACTCAGGCAAAATTGCTCTTGTTCATTCATGTTAAGATAAAATGTATTAGCCTATACCAAAATATTAATAAAAGTACTAATTTAACTCACGTTTATATATTTTATAAACTAAATTAATTTAGGGTTTGACTAGCATAATATATGTATAAACATATGAGTAATGATCCATATTTAAATCTTTTTATGAATAAAGTCCAACTAAGTTAATTAAATAACAAGATTTAGAATAATATTAATTATAACTAATTCTTGTTATATTAGACTTAGTTAAACTTGATTAACAAAAAAATTTAAATGTATAGAATTGTTTTAAATATATATAATAGTTAAACTCATTAAGTTATATAATTTTTAGAAAATTATTTTGAATATTATCATTATTTATTTATTTATTTATTTATGTATTTATTTATTTTATTTTTTTATCTTTAATTGTTCTTAAATTATCTTTTGAGTAAAGGAAAAATAGATCCTTGACCTTTTTTTCGCGGACATTTTCGTCCTCAATGAATGGAAAATACAATAAAGTCCCTCACCCCTGAAAAACGTGGACATTTATGTCCTTTCGTTGAATTCAGCCGTTTGCACTTGGACGGAAAAGGCTAAACTGACAGAGTTGGCGCTAAGCTGGCCGTAACGGAGGCCAGGTGGCATGGAGCATTTCGTAACAGGACATATAAGTCCCTGGAGACGAAAACGACGCCGTTTTATTTCCTCTCCCAATCCTTCAGATTTGTCTGCCCTAATCCCTCGTCTGCACAAAAACGGAGAAGTGGGTGTTGTGGGGAGTGGGGGCAGAAAGAAAATTCTTCCTTTCAAGGCTCTCACAGTTGCTCACTTTCAGGTATTTCAGCTTCTGGGAACACACAGCAGATGGAGGAACTTGACGTAGACTCTTGCAACCAGAGATACTCACTTCTCTAAGATTTGAAGCTTTTGATAAATCTGGGAGCTCCATTAGGCTTGACGAACCATCTAGATCCACTTTCCTTAGACTTACAAGATTCTGAAATTAACTCATTAAAAGGTAGGTATACATGCATGTGTATGGCATCAAAATAATTTCACAATCTTGTTGGAATTACAAATGAAGAACAATGTTGTCTCTTTCCATACCTATTCACCTTCCCAAAGCGTTTGAATCCACTATCGGGCATTATGATTTCAACAATTCTCTCAACACCAAAAGAAGACGGCAAAGATTTCAAAGGAAACTCATCCCAATGAAAGTAGCTCAACTTCTTTGGCAGGGATGTAATATCTTCTGGAGCACACAACTTTCTTCTGAAATCGGGTGCATGAAATCTAACAAGCTTCAGTTCTGGCATTCTTTCAAATGTCTCAGGGTGCAACTTTATCGTATCAATTTCATACATGTTTAAAGTGATACTTTGAATAGCTTGAGTTTCCTGCATAGTATGTATGTCAAAAGTAATATATATCAAAATGGGACAAAATTACAATCTGGGTAATCTTACACTTACCTTACTGTATTTCAGTACTATATAGGTATCACAAGAATCCCATAGTCTACTGCGTTTTCCTGGATCATCATAGACATTCTTCGCGAACAATTTCACGACCCATTTTTCGAATTAAGTCATGCATTGACACACAATTGTTTGAAATGGAAATAAGAGCTTTATTACAAAGATTTGTCAACCCGATAGTAGTTGTGTATCCACAGCAATCAAGAAGAGATTTTATCTGCTCTTCTTCTGTATTTGTATCAAAGAAACATGCAAGTTCCAAAAATATATTCCGATCATTACGATCTAACTCAATCGCAATATACTTTGGATTTTTTCATCAGGCATCTTTTCAAGTTTGGCCACTTTAAGGAAGGAACCCAAGATTTTTAATGCTAAAGGGAGGCCTTTGCAATAATTAAGCACTCTCTTGGATAACTCAACTTGTTATGCTTTTATAACGCAGTTTTGCTTAAAGGCATTCAAGTTGAAAAGCCGAAGAGATTCATCAGGATTCAATGTCTTAACTTCATGTATATGATATGCATCAGCTGTAGCAAGAACATACTTATCTCTTGTTGTCACTATGATTCTGCTACTTGCCTCAAACCATGTATGTCCTCCACATAAATCTTCCATTTGATCTGAATCATTGACATCATCAAGAACAACAAGAACCTTTGTTCGACTAAGTCCTTTCTTGGCAAAATTAGTTATCCCACCAGGCATGACAAAGGGACTTGCATCTTCTTCCTTTAGCAGTTTGGAAAGAAGTTCTGTCTTCAAATGATCTATACCATATTTCTCAGCTCTTTCTCTTACATTGTTCAAAAAGCAAAATCCTTCAAATCCATCACACAATCTATTGAAAACTGCAGTCGCAAGAGTTGTCTTACCAATGCCGCCCATGCCCCAAAGGCCAACAATAACAGCTTCAGATTCCATGCACAACGATACTAGCTTTTCAATTGGTCCATGAATTCCAACAAGACCCTGCAAATCACCTTGGGGTGATTGGTTTAACCTTTGTAAGACACGTTTGACAATTTCATCAACAAGGTCAGCATCGTTCCTGCATAATGTATAAGAGGCAAACTTATTAGTATTGTTGTTGTATTGTTTAGTTTAATGAGAGAATGTATTTATCCCTTCCATTAAAATCTCATTTATCAAAATATACCCTAATCTAATAGTGTAGCAGAAGAAACAAAATAATCTATGAAAAAGAAACACTGACCTGAAGCTTGATGACGGTGAATGGAATCCAGACAAGTTGGCAGCTTCCTTGAGAGCATCTCTCCAGATTTGCACCCTATCTGCAAACCTCACCTCATGATTAGCAAGCGCATGGTGATAACTTTCCTTTTGGCGGCGCACCCATGATGGGTCTACATTATGGAAAATAGGTATTATAATTTGACCATTTTGTTTCCTGCATTCCAATATTTTGGCTAGTTCTTCCAAACACCATTGGGAAGATGCATAATCCTGGCAGAATATGATCAAAGCAATTTCTGATTGTTCAATGGCTGCAAGGAGTGAGTGCAATATTTCAGTTCCTTCTCTGAGCATGTAATCCACGTATGTCTTGATGTGCTTGTCCTCTAAAGCCTTGCGCAGATGGCTGAGAAAACCACGGCGAGTGTCTGTGCCTCTGAAGCTGAGGAAGACATCATACTTAATAATCTCAGAAGAAGTATGCGCAGCCATATCCTCTTCCTTGCAAAAATTATCGAAGATCACACAAGTATCTGCTTCATCAACAAACATACATATAAATGACAGGACCTAGGTGAGACAAGAAACTAAGGAGAAATCGAATGAAAATTGTAACGATAAAATTGTGTACAATCTAATTAAGTTGGAGACAAATGATGAAGATCAGAACAGAGGCTGAGGCTGGAGGAGATTGTAGCAGTGTGAGTAGAGTGATGTTCGTTTAGACTTTAGATACATTTAAAAAATTGACAAAGTAAAATCATGCTGATGTACTCATTATTTGTATAACAGTATCTTTTATGTTCACACTTCACAGTAACCAGTACTCCCATTTTAACAATAACTGTTACTAGTAACCAATAGTCCTATTTTAACTTGTTGGATAATTGATCAAGTTTGTTTAAGATAAAGTTAAATTGATTCATCATGCATCATTCTTCAGGAGCTTCATAAAATAAAATTGCAAAACTTGATCAATCTAAAATGTCAGTCGGAAACACATGCATATATGCACATATTAGGTGTTTTAAGTAGAAACAAAAATTACATTGCCAAGACATTCCTTGGCTCTTGCCTATATCACTTGATACATTTGTTGTAAGCCATTGAAGGTGCCCTATACAAACTGAAGCGACTACACTTTTAACAAACGAAATTCTAGAAGTATACAACTATACATAGATCTCGATACTTTTTCTGTTTTGTTTCTAACTTTCTATATATAAAATGTTGAAAACATATTAGCGGAAGATGACTGATCAAGGAGCTTACAGAATCCAGCTACATTTTCACCCCACCCAGGTCTTATCCATTGAAAGAAGTCAGCATGGAGGATGCACTAGACATTGCAGTGTAAGCCCCGAAATAACCTGTGCATGAGAAACAACCAAAGATCAACTGATATTTCATGAAAGTAAGGCTTCAAATTTTGACACAATCCTATTTAAATCTATAATCTTACAATATAATCATCTGAAGGTTTTTCATATTGAGCTCTGAATCATCCATAAATCACTTATCCTAGGCTTCAATTATAATTAAACCTTGAACACTTGTATTATGTGTGGTCAAGTTTATTAGCCTGATGGCGGGTGGAGTGTCGTTGACAAGTGGATAGCGCATTCATCAATTCATTATATGAAGCAAGATCAGGTATGAATCCCCTATCCAACATCTCATTCACCACTGACTCTCCCTCTATTTTCTGGCCCTCTCCTGTGTATCCATTAACCAAAATTTTATATGTCACGTCATCCGGTTCCAAACCCTTGCTAAAAGCAAGTAATCTTAATTTATTTGCTTCCTCTGTTTGTCGCACCTTGCAAATATCCTGAAGCACACAATTGAAAGTAATAACATCTGGTATCATACCCTCTTTAAGCATCTTTTCCACCAATCTCCAAGCTTCTTTAGTCTTCTTTGAGCTTCTCAACCCATCAATCATCACAATGCAAGCAATCAAGCTCGGCACACATCCTTTCTCCCACAACTCATAAATTAGCCCCAATGCTCTATCAACATCTCCATTCCCACACAGAGCATCCACCAAATCAAAATAATCATACCCTTTAGGCAAAACTCCCCTTCTGGAGAAATCAAGTAACAGCTCACACGCCTGCGAAACCTTTCCTTTCTCGGAAAGCCCGTGAACCAGAATCTCACAAGTGACATTGGAGAACTCGCAACCCAAGTCAATCATCTCATGAGCCATCCCAATCCCTTCTTCAACCTTTCCCTCCCTAAACATCTCCTTAATCAAAGTGTTGAAAGTAACCACATTTGGGTCACACCCCATCTTTCTCATCACCTTGAACATCTCCAATGCCAACCCAAACTTCAAATTCCTACAATAACCACTGATCAAAATGTTAAAAGTGAACAGATCAGGCCTAACCCTAACCCTAACAATCTCATCATAAAACTCGAGAGCCCTATCAAGCATGCCGAATTTCACAAATCCATGAATTATGATATTACAAACTGCAACATTAGGCCTACCGTCGATCAACCTGCACATGGAACGGAACGAGGAGACAGCTTCGTCCAATTTGCCGGCTTTGCAGTAAGCGTGGATGGCGAAGCGGAAGATGGATTCGGTGTGGGGGCAGGAGAAGATGAAGTCGGAGCAGGGACAAGGGTTGGAGGCGATGAAATCGAGGAGGACGCGGAGGTGGTGGACGCGGTGGGAGAGAGCTAGGGTTTGGGCCATCCAATGGAAAGTGGAGTGGGTGTGGCGGAAAGAGTCGACGAAGGAGGCCCAGGTGAAGACGTGAAAGTCGTAGTGGGAAAAGGAAGGGTGGTGATGGAGCTTGGATTTGAGGAAATGGAGGAGAGATTCCGGGGTGAAAGGTGGGGAAAGATGGGTCTTGAGAAAGTTGAGGAGGCGGTGGTATTGGGAGTTGGGGATTGGGGTGAGTGTGAGTATTGGTCTGGCGGCGGAGATGGGAGAGGAGGGTTTGGAAGAGGCGACGATAGGTGTGGTGGTGTTACTATTGGTCTCAGCATTTTTTTCAACCCCATTCCTTAACTTGCTCTGTTTCTTCCCTGCGTCGAAATGGACTATGCTTGGATCTAGAAAGATCTAAGTGAATATCAATTATTCGATTTAGGTGTGTACAAGTAATAACACCCATGTATGTCTACTAGTAGCCATGTGAATGTTCTTTTCCTTCCATTACTTATGATGTGTTCTTGAGTTTCAGAGGCACAGACACTCGGCGGGGTATTCTTAGCCATTTGGTTAAGGCTTTGATCAAAAGCAAATTGAAACATATGTAGATTACATGCTGAGGGAAGGAACTGAAATATCACACTCACTCCTTACAGCCAATTTGTCAGGATTACCTTCATCAAATTTTGGGTCAGTTCCTTTCGTCATTTCTCTTAAATAAAATTTTTTATAATCAATTTGGTGAATTGTGTGTTGCAAAGGTTGAACCAAGCATACCAATGTGATCCAAAAGAATTTGTTGGAATTCATGAACCAATTGCAGAGCTAGAATCAATATTATGCAGGGAATCGAAAGCTGTTCTTGTTAAAACAACTCTTGCAAGTAAGATTTTCAGCATGAATTTTAAGGTATATATTTTTTTTGGAGAATGTAACGGAGAGAGTTCAGAAATATGGCATGACTCATTTGAAGAAAGAGCTTCTTTCTAAACCACTAGAGGAAAAAGATGATGGAATAACCAATTTTGCCAAAAGAAGACTTAGTCGAAAGGAAATTCTTCTTGTTCTTCATGATGTCAATGATCCAGACCAATTGCAAGATTTATGTGGGAGAGGATTTGAGTAATAACTAGGGATAAACATGTATTACTTGTTAAACAAGTTGATCACATACATGAGGTTAAGCCATTGAATGATGATGAATCTCTCAAGCTTTTTAATTTGAATGCCTTCAAACAAAACCATGACATTGAAAGAGACCAAGCTCATGCTGAGCTAACCATCAAGCTGGTTAACTATGCTAATGGCAATCCATTGGCTTTAAAAGTTTATGGAAGAAGCAAAGAAGAGTGGGAAATTCAGTTTTTGAGAATTAGTTGTTCTTGGACGAGGCACGGGGAATGTCTGTTGCGTGTTCCTCAAAGTATTGAGTCTCTTTCAGAAGAGTTGAGACTTTTTGAATGGAATGCGTGTGCCATTTGAAATCTTTGCCATATCTTTTTGTACTGAAAACCTTGTTAAACTTATGAGAAGAGTTTTAAGTATATCGAAAACACCGGTATTTCTGTTAAACCGTTGATTTGAATTATAAAAAAATATATAAAATATATATTAATTAAAATTAACCGTTAAAACAACTGGAACACTGATGTCTTAGTACACTTGAAATTTTTTCAAACTTATGGGGATGGATAACGGGTTGGAAAAGCTTTCGGATGGTATTCAGGTATGTAAATTTTTTCCACTTTGGGTGCTCAAGTTAATCTTTTACTCTTTTCTTCTATTATCTATGTGTTAAAGTTTAAAACACAGCTAAAGATAGTCTCTACATTCATTCTTAACTTTCTAAATTTTTAGCATAATTCTCTACCATAATGAGCTTAAGTGACAAAATTATGATATTGGGAGTTGGTATTGGGAGTTGGGGTGAATGGAGGAGAGATTCCGGGGTGAAAGGTGAGGAAAGATGCGTCTTGAGAAAGTTGAGGAGGCGGTGGTATTGGGAGTTGGGGATTGGGGTGAGTGTGAGTGTTGATCTGGCGGCGGAGATGGGAGAGGAGGGTTTGGAAGAGGCGACGGTAGGTGTGGTGGTGTTGCTATTGGTCTCAGCATTTTCTTCAACCCCATTCCTTAACTTGCTCTGTTTCTTCCCTGACCCCGAAACCTGCGTCCAAATAATATGTTGTTACCAAAACAGAAAAATTTATGGGTACTTATGGGGATTTTGATTGAATAGTAGATAGTAATGCTCCATGTGAATGTTACTAGCTACTTCTCTAAAAATTTATTGTTTGCAAATAATTAAAGAAAAAATTAATTAAAATGAAAATACCAAAAATTATGATATATTTAAATGTAGTTAGTAAGAATATGTTGTGCTAAATTTGAGCTTATTTGGAGTAGTTTTTATCAATTTGTATAAGAAATTAAGAAATAATGATATTGCAGCATCCAATTACCATTATTATTCATTGCAGAAGAAACTAAAATGGCTTCTTTTCCTTCCATTACTTATGATGTGTTCTTAGCCATTTGGTTAAGGCTTTCAATCAAAAGCAAATTGAAACATATGTAGATTACATGCTGAGGGAAGGAACTGAAATATCACACTCACTCCTCACAGCCATTGAACAATCTCAAATCTCTTTGATCATATTCTCCCAAGACTATGCTTCTTCTACATGGTGCTTGGATGCACAGGAATGATGCTGAATTCATTGAAAAAATTGTGAAACGTGTGTTGCAAAAGTTGAACCAAGCATACCAATGTGATCCAAAAGAATTTGTTGGAACTCATGAACCAATTGCAGAACTAGAATCAATATTATGCAGAGAATCGAAAGCTGTTCTTGTTATTGGACTTTGGGGCATGAGAGGTATTGGTAAAACAACTCTTGCAAGTAAGATTTTCAGCATGAATTTTAAGGTATATATTTTTTTTGGAGAATGTAACGGAGAGAGTTCAGAAATATGGCATGACTCATTTGAAGAAAGAGCTTCTTTCTAAACTACTAGAGGAAAAACATGTAGACCCTTTTATCATGCCTGATGGAATAACCAATTTTGCCAAAAGAAGACTTAGTCAAAAGGGAATTCTTCTTGTTCTTGATGATGTCAATGATCCAGACCAATTGCAAGATTTATGTGGGAGAGGATTTGAGTAACAACTAGGGATAAATATGTATTACTTGTTAAACAAGTTGATCACATACATTACATGAGGTTAAGCCATTGAATGATGATGAATCTCTCAAGCTTTTTAATTTGAATGCCTTCAAACAAAACCATGACATTGAAAGAGACCAAGCTCATGCTGAGCTAACCATCAAGCTGGTTAACTATGCTAATGGCAATCCATTGGCTTTAAAAGTTTATGGAAGAAGCAAAGAAGAGTGGGAAATTCAGTTTTTGAGAATTAGTTGTTCTTGGACGAGGTACGGGAAATGTCTGTTGCGTGTTCCTCAAGGTATTGAGTCTCTTTCAGAAGAGTTGAGACTTTTTGAATGAAATGCGTGTGCCATTTAAAATCTTTGTCATCATCTTTTTGTACTGAAAACCTTGTTAAACTTATGGGAAGAATTTTAAGTATACCGAAAACACCAGTATTTCAGTTATTTTAACCGTTAATTTGAATTATAAAAAATATATAAAATATATATTAATTAAAATTAATCGTAAAAACAACTGAAACACTGATGTTTTAGTACACTTGAAATTTTTTCAAACTTATGGTAATGGATAGCGGGTTGGAAAAGCTTTGGGATGATGTCCAGATGTAAATTTTTTCTGCTCTAGTTAATCTTTTACTCTTTCCTTCTATTATCTATGTGTTAAAGTTTAAAACACAGCTAAAGATAGCCTCTACATTCATTCTTAACTTTCTAAATTTCTAGCATAATTCTCTACCATAATAACATATCAGCTTAAGTGACAAAATTATCTTTTAATCCTTTCATTTCTAATTAAAATACTTCTCAATCCTTTTATTACGTAATAAATTAGTGTTATTGACATTAATAAGGGTAATTAAATTTTACAATTGTCTTTTATATTCAATCATTTTAATCATTTTATTATGTAATGAATTAGTGTTATTGACATTAATAAGGATAATTAAATTTTACAATTATCTTTTATATATTAACAGTAACTATAATTGTTACTTTAACAATCATAAATAAAAAAATTGTGTTTATTCAACTAACTTCTTTGTGCAGGTGGTGCAGGCGGAAGTCCTATCGAAGAAAATTACAAATTATAGTTTCACTAGTGCTGTTTAGAAAGGGCTCGTCCTACTGAAAATTGAGCTGTTTTCTTGGTTTGTGTTGATAGGCAGAGTGAATACCAAGGATAGGCTTTGTCGATTACATGTTATTAACCAGAACGACATTATGTGTGTTTTCTATTGTAAGTCTGTGAAAACTACTTTTCACTTGTTTTTTGGGTGTGAAATCACTTGGCAGGTGTGGTGTGCATGGCTGCGTGCCTTTGGAAGGGAGTGGACTAGTGGAGCACTCCACGCTAAAACAACACTTTGAAAACTGGACGCAATTATCAATAAGAAAGGATTGAGTATTAACTGGACGCTAGTGGTTCATTGAGTTCTTTGCTATTATCTGGACAATCTGGCTAGAAAGGAATGC
>NC_029779.3:23860405-23899462 GCF_000817695.3 Arachis duranensis
GGTAGAGACCAGGTCGTTTAAGGTTTCTAAGGATTGGAGTGGTAGTGACTCCTTTAGTTGTTGATGGCCATGTCCAAAATGACCAGAGGTGAGTTGGTGTTAGGTAGTGAATTGCTGCTTGTAGTTTTCTCTCATTGCTCCACTGTGTTGCGTTGAGCTCTTTTTATTTAAAAAAAAAATAACATAGATATATATACATCTAAATCTAAATATATATCTAATTCTAAAATATCCATTTATATTCATATAATAAATATTCTAAAAAAATTGAATTTTTATACTATATTAAACAGAGTTCAAAATAGCCTCTTAATAGAAATTATTTTTAATCTTTTTATACTATAGTATTTAGATATAATTTTAAAAAAATAAATTATAGTGACTATTCAAAAGAATAAAAATAATAATATGAAATTGAATAAATAAATTTAAATTAAGTATTTTTGTAATTTTATTAAAATCTAATTTATGAATACATCATTTAATTTTATAATTATTAAATTTTAAATTAATATTATATCTATTTTATTGTTGCGCAAGGTATAGTCTCCCCATACTCCATTAAGAAGTTGCGGGTTTGAGTTTCTTATCTTTGGTTAAAAAAAAAAGGCGCGGGTTTATTTTAAGATAATGAAATGAAAAAGACTAATTAAATAAAAACATTTTTATGCAAAAATAATATTTGATAACGATTGAATAATTTGACATATTTAATATAATATATATTAATATTTTAATATAAGTAGATAATTACTTCTTATATATGTCTCAACTTGCTTTTGGTTTAAAGACTTACCCAATCCATAAAATCATTGGGTTGGAGTCTCTCTTTAAATTCAGGAGAATAATGAAAAGGATTGGCATCATCCCCTTCATTGGAATTGCTATCATTCTCACCTACCCCTTTATTTTTACCAAATTGAATTCATATACATAAGCTTTGTATTTATTTTCTCTAACTCTCTTCCAAATTTAAGATGTCTAGTTCAATATCTTTGATTTGGACAACCAAAGTGAGTGTGTGCCTCTGAAACTGAGGAAGACATCATACGTAATTTCAGAGAAGTAGCTAGTAATTGCTAGCTTAATGCAGTGAAATGACTGATGATGAATACAATTCTTGAGTGGCGATCAAGTATCGTACTGAAATGTTTTATAGTCTACTTTATTTATTTAACCAAACCTGAAACATACAATCATATGCTATCCTCAAGCGACAAAGGTAATCCTTTTGGAAATCAAACTAATCACATTGTTCTCAAATTAGTTTTTCCTTATCACTCTCGTTGACCATTGGATTCGAAAAGAATCCCATTATTTTCTTCCCAAGGGCAAGGAGCAGGGACATCAGCACACCACCAGTTGTAGAGGAAGACTTAGCAGAAGTTCCAGTTTCATCGCAGTTTTTCTGGGTGCTCTTTTCCTCTTCTTTCACAAAGTTCAGCATAAGAAGCTAAAGGAGAAATTTCAAAGTTAGTAGAATGTACAATCACATTACAATTCAAAAAAGTAAGTTAAAGAATAAGTCAAAAATTAAAAATTAAATATTTTAATTATAAAATTATTTGTCTAAAAAATGTAAAGTAACAGAAAAAATCATGCCAAATTGCCAATAGAAACATGCAGATATGCATATACGTAAAACCTTACACGTATCCTTAAGTTGATGAATTGCCATAATAATTGCACGATAATAGAATCTTGAAGAGCACAATACTTATACTATACGGTACTATTTCCATATGCAGCCACCAATATATAGCTTAGTAGTTAGTACAACATGCATGTTATTTTTATATGCATGACACGAGTTTATATATATGTGGCTGATGGATGCGGTGCACGTCATGCATTTTGAATTTGGAGCTATTCATTTACTATCTATATCTACATACTATTCAATATTCATCAATCATGAGCACATTAATATTTTCTGATAATTGTTTGGGACTTAGGAGCCTCAATCATTGGTTACATTAGTACTATATATACCTGCTATCTGTGTATGTATTAAGAAATAGCTAGATAATAATAATGCTTTTGAAGTGATTAAAGTGTTTTATATAATTTGAATTGCTTAAGTTTTGAGTGATATATCATTTCTGTGGCTTATCTATCTATCCTGTATTATCTACAGTTTTAATATGATCAATTATGTTCATTGTTGTTTCACAAGTTCCATAAGGGATATTTTAGCAACTTAGCAGTAAAAAATATATATCATCACATTTAGATTTCATATTCATATAGTAGGAGTTTTTCGGATGAAAGTCCTAACTCATAAACAAGACAGAATTTTCCTCACACACAACTGTCATCTCTTGCTATTATTTGAAAAGTGAAAACCAGAAGCACATTATTCAAATATAATGTAGCACATTACTAATACACATGATATATAAGACTTGAAAAAGCTAAGAAACCACACATTATTAATTCATTATATTATTCCCTGCATTTAGATAGAGATGCTGTTTGGAACTCCTCTAAAAGTCAACCCTTCATTGCTAGTAGGATGAAGCAGAGTGTATGGCAATTCAACTGGCCCAATTCTATTACTCAGTCTCCCATCTTTGTTCTTCTCTGTTAGCTTCTCCTCAATCTCACTCAGTTTGTTCCCAAATCTCTGAAATGCTTGTAATGCTCTTGAATCAAATGTCCAATGTGGATTATCCCTCTCTCCAAGATACACCTCATCAGAAGCATGCTTTGATAAGATTTCTATGGTTGTAAGGTCAATAAGAGTCTCCAATTTCGGTGTAATTGTTCTCAGATAAGCCTTTTGGTGACTCTTCACCATCTCTTCATACTCTGCAGTGCCTTGTTCAGGAAGCAATCTTCTGCTAAGTGTTGGACGGTTCAGTATAAGCCCTCCATATGGATACTGTCCAAAATTAACGGCTGCATGGAGCGCCGACGCGGTCCATATTATGGTTGTGCATGATTCAACTAACTCTTCAACTGTCTGCATCTTTGGCCACCATGGCTTATCTTTCAAATCACCATGACCTACCTCAACAGCTTCTTTCCACCAATTTTGGAGTTCAGGGTCTTTTCTGAGATCATTGTCTGTTGGATAGTACAATGAGACATAATCTTGGACCCATGTCTTAATGGCAAACCATATCTCTAGTCCATCAACAGCATAAGGGTAGTCTTCTATTACAAGACGAATTCCATAAGGAGAAGATGAATCCTCCACTGCCATTCCTCTAAATCATCCATAATATAAAACATGTTACTTAGATAAGTTATGTTTATAATAGAATGAAGAGTTTTAGATTACCTCTTGATGAGATCAGCAGGTAGTGCTTGATCAGTGAAAACCCAGTTCTTATAAACAGCTGAAGACATCTCCAGAGAAAACTTGGAGGGCAAGAAAGTTCTTTCTATTATGCCATCAGAATTAATCAGATTCTGCCTTGCAAGTGCATTGATGTTCATAGTGTCACGGTAGTGTGGAGATAAAAGTTTATAAATTGGGTGAATCACACTTAGCTGTCTATTTGTTGCTATCACAAATGGCTCAATAACTGCATGAGTATTCAACCTATAAACACACACAAAAACAAAAGAAAAATTAGGACATTATATTGTGTGATTGAAATGTGACAAAATTTTGATTTATACCAATGGCTCATGAGTTGATGGTAGCATGAGTCATTTACTATGACATAAGCTTTGGCTAGTAGCCAAATTGTGCTTTCAACACCTTCCTTTGCAGGTAAGATAACTTCACTGATAGCACCTGATTTATCTCCATCAGGATGTGGCAAGCTTAATTCAATGGCCACTGGCTTCAATGTTCCATCCTCTTTCAGAAAAAGGATAGTCCTAGTGGCATATGCTTTTGCATGGGTCTCATTTATTCGCCTCACATATGGCATGAACACATCATGGTAATCTAATATAAACAGTCTCCGACCATTAATTGCCTGTTGCATAAGTTGAAATTGATTTTAATCACTTTGATTCGCATTAATAGAACAAATATATTGCAACTACAACTATATATTCACCTCTTCTAGTGAGCACCCTTCAAGATCAAGAACTTCTGCAGTTATCTTACTGTTTTGATCACCATAGATTGTGGGATCCAAAGTGCTTTTGGGAGGAAACTCCTACCATTATATAAGAGGATACTATGTGAGTGAAGATAAAAAAAAAAGATTGTGATCCTTCCTTACAATTTTCATCAACTCAATAACTTACTTGAAGACTACGAATCATGCAAGGATTTACACCAGCAATCATTTCTCTTGCGAATTCTTCATCAGTCATCCATGCAGATTTATTCACTGCTCATTCAACAACAAAAAGATAAGAAAAAAACAAGTATTACTTCAACAAAAGCTTGAGATTTTCTCACAGATACATTGATTTATGACCTTGAATGATGTGAGGTGGTGGAAACTTGAGGACTTGTTCGCCATCGGTACGGAAGAGTTCTTTGATGACAGGTAAGGGGCTAATTGTGCTAATTACTTCCGTAGGTAGCCTAATTCCGCCTTCATAGAGATCACGAACATCTTGGAAGCTATCAAACTCATTTGGGGTCAAATTCAAATCGAACACAGATTCAAAAGCTGGCAGCACATACCGAGTCAAAAACTTTTATTGAATTTGCAAGAAAGTCCGAAGATTTCAAGTGTCCAAAGTTTTCATCTCTAGGAACATAAACATCCCCTGGTTTCTCGCTGTTAGGATCTGTTAAGTAATTAACAAATTGCAGGGCATTAAAATTTGAATCAAAAGCAAAATGCATAACAAGAATAAGAATAATACCAACCATTTCTTGCAGGATATCTACCAGTTCTTCCCCTGCGAGGGTAAGGGAAAGTGGTAGAACCTCCAAGAATGGGGCAAGCATGGTTTTCGTTCCGATCCGGATTCCCCAAATCATTGTAGACATCATAATCATAAATTCTTTCATGCTCCTGACGCTCTCCTTTTCCATCACCTCTTAAATTTTTCAGGTCTTCTTCTCTGTACTTAACAAGTGGAGCTGGTGTTTCACTTGGAAGATATGGCTGCACCCCATACATTTATCTACATTAGTTCAAGAATTAATTTGATAATTGATGATTAAATAGATAGGTACCTTGTTGGAGAAGAAAATGCGTGGGGATTTGTAGAGTTTAGAGTTGTAAACCCAAGAGTTGCAAACAAAATGGATGGTTCCTTGGTTTGGAACATCTTCAAGAGTTAAGGTCTTGAGGAAAAACTCAACTTGCATATAGTTCTTGATGTAAAATGCACCAGGGATTCCCATGCTATCGTCCCATTCAAAATGAATGCTGAATGCAGATTCTCCAGCTCCTAAGGTTGGTAACGACGCAATAATACCTTCCAGAAATGTATCCTTTACAACTTTTCCGTTGCCATTCTCTGTCTCAGAATGATGAACAATGTTATATGATGAGCAAATATTATTATTTTTTATCAGTAATAATTTGTAGCAGAAATTCAGGTGCAGTCGACTTCAGTGAAGTTGATAGCTGAGGGTTAGATGATTTAACTAGTTTGACTAAATTTCCATCTAACAGATCTAAGCCATCAACTTCACATAATTTGTACTTATATTTTCATATTTACAAAAATTTTGCATATAATTTACTCTTATATTTACCAAAATTTATACACATAAAACAATACAATTTACACTCATATTTTTAAAAAATTACTAGGTCTAAAGAGTTTCTTCGTTATTGATTATTACCATCGGATTGAGTAGAACTGATGAGCTGGAGGGAGACACTGCGGCCTAAGAAGGCGGTGAGGGCGTCAACGGTGGAGCCAATGACGTTGATGCCGGTGCCAATGAGGCCTCCGATGTTGGCGGTGGCAACAACATCAGTAAAGGTGTCAACGTCCAGGACATTCTTGCGCATCAAGACCACAGTCCCTTTGATCTTGTGGCCACGGTTGAGCATTCCGGCTACCCCTGAAAACATCTTTGAAGTTTGAACTGTATGAAGATTTCAGAAGAAGGAGGAGGATGAGGAAAGTAAGATACTAGGCACTGGTATTTATGGCGGGAAATGATCATGCATGCAAGTGCTAGGTGTCAAACACACTTGATGCATAAGAGGATAAGATAAGAAGCACTTGCCATGCCTTACGCATGCAATAATAAACAATTCTATTTCTCATTGGGAATTGTTTTCCAACCCATAGTGCAAAATTGTTTTACGTAGAGATTCACATTTAATATATATATTGGGTGTTAATTTTGTCCCGTTCTTTGGGTGGCCTCAGACCTCAGTATCAGTATGATCCCAACTTATTATCCTCTGTTGAATTTCTTAATAAAACTTTTCATTGTGTGAATACAGACAATATGCTGATCTTCGTGTTCTCTTCACAATGATCTTTGCTACGTTTTGCATTTTACGTGATGCACGTGTAACTGGAGCCGCAAATGGTTGAAATCATTCAAACGCTGTATTGAAAATCCAGAACTCATGCTCTTGTAAAAAGTAAAACCAACCTCCATAATATTTCCTCATATTCCTTTACAATGGTACCAAGGCAAAAGAAAAAGTAAAAAGGCAGGGGTCAAAAGTTGTTGACCGGTATATATAAGTAAATTTGAATTTTCCTCACTAAGATGGGGAAATAAGGTTTTTAACACACTGAATTCTCTGCCATAACCCCATTAAACAGACCATTTCCTGTGTCCTTTTAAGTTTTTTTTTTTTTGGGTATCTGTTCGTGGGAAATACTGCAATGTTCAATAGTTCTAGACAAGCTATGGTAAGGATAGGGGTGGCAAACGAGCCTAAACCCGCCGGGCGGGTCCGCGTAACCCGCCAAAAAAAGACGGGCCGAGTTGAAAAATTGGGACCGCCAAATAGCAAAAATCCGCCTAATCCGCACCGCTTAAACCACGGGTTTTGGCGGGGCGGGATGGACTTCCCCGCCGGGCTTAGTGTTCTTTTAGTGGGGGTATTTTTATAATTTTTTGCCAAGACCTAACTTTTCCCAACCTAACTTACAAGAGTATGAAGATAAAAATTGAGTGGTTTGAATTATGTTTATATTACTTTGGAAACAATATTTATAATTATATTTTAAATTATATTTTATTTTACTTTGGAGAAAATATTTATACTTATATTTTGGATGAAAATTTAGTTTATAATTATGTTTATTAGATATTTATAATTACAAAGATTTTAATGTTTATGAATATAAAAAATATAATTTTTTATACCTTTAGAAATTATAAATTTATTAATATGATTGTGAAATTATATATATTATTTAGTAGTTAATAGTAAAAAAAAGGAGTTTTGGCGGACTTAGCCCGCCAGCCCGCAGTTAGGTGAGGCGGGCTGGGATTCTAAGACCGCCTCACTAGGAGGGGCGGGGCGGACCAGCCTGCCAAAAGACGGGCTTCTGGCGGGGCGAGACAGGCTTCCCCGCTTGGCACCCCTGACTAAGGATCTTGCATAACAAATATAGGGCACGAGTTTAACACCATACAATAATGTGCCTACTAAATATTCTGATGGCATGCTAGAACCACGTCGTATAAGTATTTAAGTACCCAAATCAAATCTCAGTTAAGCTTCAAGTTTCATTTTCTGTTGAGTTAAATCTCAAAATTGTTTCTGAACTTGCAATCGAGCCTTAAATTCATCTCTCAACTTAAAACTATCATAAAATTATCCTTAAACTTAACAACGGTTATTCCTAAAACATTTTCTGACGAATATTCACAAAGAGAATAATAACGTATATAAAAGGAAACCCTAATGGACAACTAATGGCTGTATTTCATAGCAATTACAAGAGATGGTAGTAGTAGTGGTGGTGATGACGGTGATAAGAACGCCGAAGAGAATAAAAAATTTTCGTCCAACCATGTCATCAATCCGTCGCCAGAAAATATCTCATTAAATTCGAAGACAATTTTGAAACAATTTCATCGGAAAATATCTCCAAGACAAATGTTAAATTCAGAGATAATTTTGAGTTGAGGGACGATTTTGAAACTCAGATTGCAAATTCAATAACCACTTTAAGATTGAACTCTTTAAAGTTATTGGAACAACCATCTCCATTGGCCTAAAAAAAATCAAACGACAAACAAACCCACACGAAATAAGCTGCATTTTTTTTCTTTGATTCATTTCTATCACGTTATTTTACATTCTTCTAGAATTAGTGACTCATAGTGTAAATATCATTCTATTAAGAATTCTTGCATTTTGGAAGATTTGATAGATACGACGAGCTGTAGGTAAAATTCCTTTATATGACAAAAATTTAAGAATAGCAATCTTAAAATATACACAATACATTTTTCACCTTCTTCTTCTTGTGTCTTTGCATAATATTTGTTAATAATCAACCAACGTTGTGATTACTTTCTAAGCTACAAGGAAACATGACCATATATACCATAATATCAAAGAAAAAAGAAAACACTTCCCCAAGCTTATGCACGAACATGCTAAAACAAAACCAAGCTTATACACGAACATGCTAAAACAAAACTAGCAAACTAACTTGGGTCTAAGGTTCAGGATAATCCGAGAAAATGGGAAACGGACTTTCCTTTATATACAAATTTTTGGAATTCAAACTGATAGAATAAGAACCAAATATCATGAACTAGCAAGAGGATGAAGAGAAACAACCAAATATCATGAAATAGCAAGAGGATGAACAGAAACCAAACTGCCCGACACAAGATATAGAACATATACATGCAAACAAAAAATTCCCGAGTGCTGCTACTAGGCACTTAGGAAGCAATATATGAGAGGTATAGCCATCCATCAGAACCTACAACAATCATCTACAAAGACATTAGTTAATACTTTTATTGCTTCGGTTTGAGCTGAAAACTTGTTCAACTAACAAAAGTAATACACACGAGCTCTCCAAGTGCCGCACAAAAATAGTTAGCACCACTCAAATCATGAGCTCAAACATCTAACAGAGTTAGATATAAGATAGAATCTGTAGATGGATGACCAAACTCAGGCACAATATCACATTAAAAGGATATTGAAGTCCTGCAAAGCCCTAAATGTGCCGATATTATTTTCTCTGTTAAATGGTTCCTAAAACATGAAAATTCTACTAGTTAACGCTTACAAGAAAAAACGTCTCGATATATAATAGAGAACCATTTCCTTATTCCAACTAATCACGACTCACCTAAATGCAAACTTAATTGCCTATTAAATTAAATAGCAATGCTAGGGGGCCAGCAGTTTTATTGAATTTTGGCCAGCATGTAACCAGCAGAGGAAGGTGAGCCATTGGATGAAATTTCACACCAATCTCACACCATCAAATCATCATTGATGGCTAGTTGATGGCTAATAATCACAAAAATTGCTGGCCCCCTAGACTTTTCCTAAATTAAATACATACTAAAACAAGGATCAACATTGTTTCCTAGCTGCCCATCAAGACATACAATTCAAACTGAATGCATTAGAGTAACATCAGAGAAACTACATCATACTCTGCACAAGCACAAGCGCACAACACAAACAACAAATTTTCTATGCAAATATATATATAAAATCCAGCTCTACAGCCGTCCATATTATTCATTAGAGTTGATTCGACAAATTATATGGTTAGTCTTAGCTATTAATCAAGCTGGAAAAAATTAAACTCAGAATATCAATGGTCTTTCAACAGCAACACCGCTGCAACTCACATTTTGCTGTAATTATCTATGTTTTTTTTTAAATATGAATATATCTCAATAATTAACCGCTCAAAATTGATAGAAGCAACCCAAAATGAAATAAAGAAAAAAAATTTAAAGGCTCACGCAAGATGTGCGTAGCGTTTGAAAGCCTGCTTAACCGTTACGACAGTTCCGGCCACCACTACTCCAACTGCGCCTGCCACGGCCGCAGATCTCACGCCTCCCGAAATCCTATACAACGCTCCGGTGCCGAGCCCCGCCACCACGCTGTTCCACACGTCGTCGGTGTCTCTCGTCTCCGTCATCGCGCTCTCAATCCCAGAATAGAGCAACCCTATGATGCCGAGACGGTTCCCCCAAGTACGTCCAGTGTGGCCGGAAGAGTTCAGAATACGGTTGATCCGGAGCTTGAGCGTATCGCCGGGCTCGAAGGATTTGACGCCGTCTACTAGGCCACGAGCGCCGCCGCCGATGGCGCCACCGAGGTAACCGCAGCCAGTGTAGAAGGTGAGGTTCTCACCCCAGGATCGACGCTTACGTTCAGCCTCTTCGATGAAGAGGTACTCCGGCGAGGATGGGAGCTGGTAGAGGTTTTGATTTAGAATCCCGAGGTCCTTGTATGGGTTGTAGAGGCGGATTTCTTTCTTGGAATCGGAGTCCGGTTCGTGATCGGGGGGCTGGTACGCCATAACAGAGGCTTCCGGACTCTAGGGTTAGGGTTTCAGAGCTGAGAGAAACAGTGAAAAGAGGATTTTGAAAGAGCAACGATGCTTTGTTTTGAAGCTCTACGTTTTTTATGCCTAATCGAACTGCTATGGCGGCGCGTTCGGTGTCCGGTTCAGTTAAGTCGGTTTGGATTTTGGACCTTAGTCGATTTCAAACCAAACATGTGGTTCCTGGAGGACTTTTTTCTGACATAAAATTAAAAATAAAATATTATTTTCAAAAATAAATTATTCTAACTTTAAATTTTAAATTTTGTTTTGTTTTTTTAACCAAGTTCGCTATATTAACCTTATGATATTATTAAAATCAATTCAACTATGTATCCTTTAAAAGTTGTACAATATTCAATTTTTTATTACAATAATTTTAAAAAAATAAAACAAACACATTTAAAAATTATAAATAAATTTAGTATCTTTTTAAAATTAAATACACATTCAAAATACAAACTAAATAAATTTAAATATAAATTTTAAATTTTGTTTCAGGTTTAATATATTTAATTATTAATATATTACAATTTAAATACACATCCAAAAATCAAATTAGTTAGAATTCAAAATTTCGAATTTAAAATTCTAAAATAAATCTTACACCATCTTAAATCACTAATAAAATCTTCACGTAAAGATCTAGAGCTGCAGTGCCTCCCCCTCCTCAACTGTGACCGTTTTCGTCTTCTCCCGCGTTACGCACTTTTCTGCGACGATCTCCTCCTTCGACGACGCGCACTTCCCCTGCGCATACCCCTGCACTTCCCTGTGTCAATACTTAATTTTGGATGTGTTTATGTTGTTGATTATGTTCTTATGTACATATATAAGTTTTTTTACATGAGTTTTGGATGTGTTGATAAAATATTTAGAGTACATTCTTATAATTTTGAATGTGTATTTGAGTTTAATTTTTTCTGTGTTCAATATGTAATTTAGAACTATATTAACAATAATTTAGATGTGTTAATACATAATTTTGAATATGTTTATTTTGTTTATTTAATTTTAGATGTGTTTTTAACATGAGTTTTAAATGTTTTGAATAAAAAAATTAATTGAAGTGAGTTCAATTGATTTTGAAAACTTCACTGATTTTTTAAAAATTATTACACGAAAAGAAAAGTTGTTACGAGTTTTATGATTTAGTTTGCAAAAAATTAATGTATTGCAAGTGGTTACAAATTTTACGGTGATAAGTATTCAAAATAAGAGTGGTTCCTTAAAAATAGGAAATATGATAAATTAAAAAATTAAAATAATAAAATATTAGATTTAAATGTTGAATAAAGGCTTAATTTCGTTGTGCAAGTGGCATTTTCCTATTAAGATACGCTGCACCTCCCGGTAGGAGTGACCGTGGATCCGATTGAATATGGCAAAAACTTCGATCCGATCCGCACTCAAATTATCGAATCCAATATCCACGATTTTTAAACTTGGATTCGATCCGCAAAATATATAAATATTTTAAAAACTTTATTTTTAATTTAAAAATATCAATAAAATACTATTTTTCTACTCTTTTAAACATGTTTACTTTTACTCTTAAAATATCATTAAATATACTTTTCTTAAATAATAAAAATAAAATAATACAACGTATATGATAATTATTAGTTGAAATAAAACATAAAAATAATATTATTTATTTATTTATTTATTTTTGTAGATCCACGGATATGTGGATACCTACAAGAAATTCGCAATTCGATCCGGATAAATACTGCGGATATGCGGATCGGATCCGATCCATGAACACCTCTAACCTCCAGCGAACGCTATAAAATATATAGAGTTCGTTGTACCCCAACAAACTTAAAGCTACTTCTATAAAGACCCACCCCGACAGGAGACGAAACTCAATTCAGGTAGCTTATTCTTCTTTCTGATATTGCTCATCCTTTTAATAAACTCTGTACAATGTTTAGGATTCCGTTGTTATCCATTCATTATGATGGTGAAATAATGCATGATGAAGAAGGTTCTATCGTATTTAGATATGCTCAACCAGTAATTGCATACATGGCACCGGAAGTTAACAGTCTAACCATGTTAAAGAATTTAATATTAAATGCTATTGGGCAACAATAGACAAAAAGAGTAAATAAAATTTACTACCGATATTCGTCCGAAGTAGATAACGTTTTGTTTTACAAAAGGTATGTTGTAGATATTGTGATTCTTATTTTTGTATTTTTTGAATTATAGTTGAGGTTTTGACAGTATTTTATCTTTTTTTTATTTTGGTATCAGCTACGTGATGACGAAGACATACGTCTTATAAGAGTGTGGCATAACCGTTGGACAAATATTCATCTGTTGGAATTATTCGTTATACTAGTTGAGTTAGGTAGACAAAAGTTATCTGCAGATACTGTTGTTGATAACCCTTTAAGCGGAGCTGTTAGGAAAAATATTAGAAGGACGATAATTGACTTAAATATGTCACCCTCAAGATAGTCAAGAGGGCTCAAATATTGAACATTCGGATGAAAACATGATGCAGTCTGATGTTGAAAGTCATGAGGGTTCTGCGATTAGAGACCTAATGACAGATCCGTATCAAGTCAATCCTGATGACATTGAAGATGCTGAGGCTGAACCAATGGAAATTCCCGATGAAGGTGAGGAGGAGGAAGAGATGAACTACTACGGTGACACACAAATTACGCTGAACACAACCTACCATTTCTCGACCATACGACCGGCCGGATCACTTTTCCACTTTAAATCTCGATGCGATGACTTCAGATTGTGTCTTCACTCAATGAGCCCCCCGAAGAGGATCCCGTAAGTGACTTTGATATTGGACAACAGTTTGAAAAAAAGGAGGGAGCGATGTTGGCAGTTAAGACGTATAACATCAGGAGGGATATGGAGTATAAGATAGTAAAGATTGATCAATTAAAATATGTTGCACAGTGCATCCAGTTTGGGTCCGGTTGTGGATGGAACATACGCATATCTTATCGCCGAAAACAGGAAAAATGGGAGGTGAGGAAATACAATGGACCTCACACTTGCTTGCAAATATCGGTGGGCCAAGACCATCGAATGTTGGATTCAAAGTTGATTGCTAAGTACATATTCACCATGGTAAAAGCAAATCCAACCATCAGCATTCGTGTTCTGCAAGGAGGTATGAAGAATTACTTCGGTTGCAAGGCATCATACTATAAGGTTTGGCTTGTAAAGTAAAGAGTCATTGGTAGGATATACGAAGATTCAAAGGAGTCATACAATGAGCTTCCTCATTGGTTATTCGCTATGCAGATGTACTTACCTAGTAAGATCTGTTACATTGTCTTTTGTTATATATGCTTAACGTAGCTAGACCTCTTCATTAATAATATCTGTTATTATTTAGGTATCTAGGTTCAACTTGTTACCCAATCTTGGCCTGCTTCAGCTGATACTATGATGTTTCATCGGGTGTTCCGAACATTTCCTCCGTGTGTTGATACTTTTAAGCACTGTAAACCACTTATTTTCATTGACGACACCCACTTGTATGGTAAATATGGAGGAACATTGTTAATGGCAATTCAAACATATTGCCTATTGCATTTGCAATTGTCGATGGTGAAACGAATGAGGCTTGGTCGTTTTTTCTTTCGTATCTAAGGCAGCATGTTACACCCCCAACGAGGCCTGATAATGATTTCAGATAGCCACAAGTCGATTGATGTTGCATTGAATCCCGATGGAAGTTTATGGAAACCCCTGCATGCCTTCCAGGCATTTTGTACAAAACATATAGCTGCCAACTTAATGACTCACTTCAAGAAAAAGGACTTGAAGAAGGTTCTCATCAATGCGGCATATTCCAAGTCACAACGGGAGTTTGCTCATTATTTTGGTCGTTTGAGAGGTGAGAATGTTGCCATCACAAATGGCTTAAAGAAATACCTCGTTCACAGTGGACGCAATATGCAGATGATGGCCGCTGGTTTGGTAACATGATAACAAATATTTCAGAGTGTATCAACGCTATGATGAAAGGTTCTCGTAATCTGGCCATCACGAGTCTGGTTAAGTCAACCTATTTCTATTTGGGTGAACTTTTACAAAGAAGGGATCTGAGGCCCATGCACATCTTCAAGTTGGAACAGAATTCTCAGAAATGTTGATCCAAGGCTATAGAGTTCAACTCGAAGCACATTAATACGTTAAATATTTATCAGTTCAATTGGTCGAGGACCACGTTCACCATTGAGGAGTTGGCAGCAGTGCCCAATTCCATGCAGCATAATTATCAAGTTCTACTTGATGATGGTAAGTGTGATTATGGGTATTTCCAAGCTCTTCATACCCCATGCTGACATGTTCTAGCTGTATGCTCCCATTCACGACAAGATTGGAGGCGCTTTGTTCATCCTGTGTATCGCATGAAGGCCGTATTTAAGGTTTACAGATCAGAGTTCAGACCCATAGGTCACGAGGATGACTGGCCTTCATATGATGGACCCGGTATTCGACCGAATCCTAGGATGATGAGAGCGAAAAAAGGTCAGCCCGTTAGCTTCAGGATTCATAACAATATGGATGACGTTAAATCCGATAGGGAGAAGAGGTGTGGATTGTATTGTTAGGTCGCTCATATGCGAACGACTTCTACTGCTCTTGATACTGGTGGGGCCTCGTTAAGTCGGCATTAGATATTATTTTACATTTCCGTTGTATGTTCTTGTAATTTTCATTAAGTTAAAACGTTATTACTTATGATGTTTCTCTATGTACTCCAATACAATACCTTATCGAATTTGGTAGACATAATAGAAACACTCTATGAATGTTTTTCCATCCAACAGTAACTTAGTAACAAACAATAAAGTATACAATTTGACAACAGTAATGATACTGACAACATACTGCTTGATCATGGTATAAAAATATACATTTTTATAATGGTTACAATATCGCAAAATACTACATCATAATAACCGTACATAGTAAGTACCCTACTGTCCACGTTCTCGCCTACCTCCATGTGGTCTTGGATGTCGCCTAAGAGGCACAGCATCCAGACATCCACCTGTGCCACATGGAGGAGGTCTGCGCCATCTGGGATGCTGTGGAAGATGAACCACTGGACGGATTGTCAAGGTGACGTGCCTAGTAGGCGGAGGGTGGTGGGGTGGCGTGCATTTGTGAAAATGGTTGTATCGGGTGTGGATCTGGCACATCATCGAAAAACTCTACACCACCTTCCTGCATGTAGGGGGACAACCAGTCTGGCACAACTTGGTGACCTCATCCATGTCCTGTGTAGTCAACACCGAATGTACGATAGATCAGTACCAAGAAGCTCGAACGGACTGAACTGGATGTCGAATCAAAATCTAAATTGTCGCTAGTTACTGCCCCTGCCGGTTGCTCTCGGCCTCTGACTAATGTGAATTCCCAAGAAGACAAAGACTCGAATATTCTTCAGGAAGCGGTCCTGACATCGTCCCAACCACCTGCCCACCATCATCGGGAATTTATGCCCGATGTCCACCAGGAGGTGGGCTTACAGAGTCTCTATCGCGCCCGACCACTGCATCCCCCTGCCTCCCTCTCCCTCTCCCTCCAGCACGACGCCCTCTCCTCTTACCTCTCCCTTTTCTGTCCCGAGGCCGCACCTGTGGAAGCTCGCCATCCTCTGATTGATGGAGCTCTGGAGCCTCTGGATGGTGAATGGGGAGGTCATCCCACACAACCCCCGCCCGACAGTAAGTGTGGGTCATCCTGACCAACAAGCTCGATGTGCGCCCATCGGAAGTACTTGGTAAAATATGCACGTGATGGGCGAACATCTATGGAATGATGCACCAGCAGCATGTGCTCTCAGCGAGCATTCCGAAACTTATGCCAGGCCCCCAGAAAGTTAGGATACCACTTGCTCCTACCGAACCTCCCATTATGCCATGCATCTCATCGGAATGTGTTAGAGGCCACCGAACTGCCGCAGGACACGATCAGCATGATGCCACTCGACTTTGGCAAAGCACAGGAGAGGGCATACAACTGCAGCAAAGGCTTCAGACTCTGTGATCCCTGGTGGAAAGATATGTCGCAGCCCTGGGTCAGCGTATGGTGTCCATGCAACCTGTTCAAAAGCACATACACTTATTATATACAACTTCAAATGTTAATTAATTCATTGATGTTAAAACCAAATGATATTCACTTACATTAAGGACTCCTAGTCCATTGTGGAGACGCCGGTAAGTACGAAGCTTAGTCTTGCCTCTGTCATTGTCTGACTGCAACCCCGCTCACCTATAATCTCATGATAGTTAAGACATGACAAACAATTTAAGTAACTTACGATAAATATGCTTAAAAAATATTATACATCTCAACAAGTGGAAAATGGCACGTGACGTATCCCTGAGGCCTCAACAGTGGTATATAGTGATATGTCCATGAAAGTAGCAGACTCTTGCATCTACCTAAATTTTGCTTTTGGTAGTTCGTGGCCCGGCATATCTGGCGGTAAAGCCAGGCCAGCATTGCTGATCCCCAAGATAACCTCTCGCACCGATCAAGATCCGCCAACAGCAGCAACCATCTAATGTGCACCCTAGTGTCTGAGGCATCCGTAAACAGAATTCCCCCGATCATCTGCATGAGATAACCCCGAGTAAGATGCAGTCGACGCAGTTCAGTTGGGTCTTCCTCCAACTCTCCACACAGTGTTCTGGAACCAGCTGAGCTTGACAATCCACTTCATCTATGACTGTCTATCATCTAGGCCCATAATAGCTCCTAAATACTCCTGACACATCTCCTCAATGGATAATTCTTCATAGAACTGCTCCCATCCATTAATGCATACACTAACTGGCTCTCCATCAATAATGAGCCCCAACTAGTATGCCACGTCATGCAGGGTGATGGTCATCTCCCCACATGGCAAGTGAAACATATGGGACTTAAGTCGCCATCTCTCAATCAGAGCTAAGATTAATGACCAATCATGCTCCCATTCTACCATGTAAGTAACATGCTCGAATCCTGCTCATCTAAGATATGCCTAATAACCTCAGGTGAACGCCCCAACAATTTCCTCCTGGTATGCAAGACCTTAGGCGCCTCTACCAAATATAATAAATCATTATAACAAAAAAGAATTAACAAGTTACAACATAAATTCAAATTTCAAATATATAAGCGACATGAGTTACAAAGTGTACCACTCAGTAAAGTTTGCTTGCAATGTGGTCAGTTTGGTCCAATCTATACATTGTATCCTCATAACCCAACAATTCTGGCTCCATGACTACACTTTAGCAGAACAAATTAGATTAACTTTTGGTGAAATTAAATGAATTAATTAAATTAACTAAATTTACTAAATCAACTAAACTACATAAAAAATTCACTAAATTAACTAAATTATTTTAAAATAGCTAAATCATGTAAATTAACTCTGTCATTGACTTATGAAACTAATTAACATAACTAATAACTTAATCTACCTTGACATATTCAAAAAATGAATGATAAGAAATCAAACAAAAAAGATAAACAATAAAATAGAATTACTTAATACTATCGAACTCAAATAAATAATCAACTGAAGAGCTCACAAACTTCACCAACGATCAATGAAATAACTTTCACAATAGAGAGGGTGAGAATGAAGATAGTTGGAAAAGAAAATTTTGAAATGAAAATGAAAATGACAAGTATAGTGGTCCCCACGCTTTTTTATATTTGGGCGAACTTAAGGTAAAGTTTGTCGGGGATACGTCGAACTCTATATATTTCACAGCCCAGGGGTGCAGTGAACCTTAGTAATATCATAAGGTTCGCCGATGGTGCGGCGAACTTGGTTGAGTTTCCAAAAAAAAAACAAAATTTAGAATTTAAAGTTGGGATAATCTGTTTTTAGAAATAATGAATTTTTTTATCTTATGTCAGAAAAAAAATCCAGTTCCTGAATGTTGTTTGACACGTGGCTTTGATTCATGGGAAATGAATAAGGGGTTAGTCATTGTTGAACTTGTAGTTAGGGGTGACAAACAGCGCGAAATCCGAAGGATCGGTTTGTGTAACCCGCCAAAAGGCGAGTTATGCTGAAATTTGAAATCATCAAACTTAAAAAGTTCGCCTAATCCACACCGCCTAATCCGTGGGTTTTGGCGGGCTTTCCCGAGGCAGGGCGAGCTAAATATTTTTTTTGCCAGGACCATTTTTTTACAAATTTCTATGATATTATTAATCTACAAGATGGTGATGTTCTAAATTATATTTTGTATTATGTTTTATGTTTGATTGATTATAAACTTGAAGATGTTTAATTATGTATTTTGGATAATGTTTGTTTTGCTTTGGACAATGTTAGTTTTATTATTTTGTTTTAAAAAACTTGGTTTATGATTATGTTTATTACATATTTATAATTATAAAGATTTTAATGCTTCTAAATTTAGAAATTATAATTTTTTATATCTTTAGAAATTATATGTTTATTGAAATGGTTGTGAAATTATATATCTTATTTAATATTTAATGATTTATAAAAAAATAGGGGTTTGACGCGCCAGTTTACCGTTAGGCGAGACAGGGAAAGAATTTAGAACTGTTTTACTAGGCGGGGTGGACACGGGCTAGCCCCCAGATGGCGGACTTTTGGTGGGATGGGCAGACTTCCTCGTTTGCCACCCCTATTTGTAACATTTTTTTGTAGAAAAATAATTATTTGCACCTCAAAATTGCTTGGACGATTTTGTGTTGTTTTTTAAAATTATGGAGACGACAGCGTATCGTTAATATGCGTGGGCATATTGTCCCACTTCATAATTTTAAGACTTAGAACAAATAGGTCATTGACCTTTTGACCCGCATAACATTTATATCTTTGAGGATTTGAAAATATATTCAAGTTCCTGACTTTCTCAAAATCTGGATATATCGATCCCTGAATCTAATTTGTCCCATTTTAAAAACTCTCACACGTGTGCATCTGTATATCGGCCAAGCCAATACAATGGAAGTCATGCTTGATTTTTTCGTTGGGTCTGCCAGACCTAAGTGAACAGAGAGATCGATCTGTCCAGATTTTGAGAATGTTAGGGACTTACGTGTATTTTCAAATCGTTAGGGATTTAAATGTCTGCAAACCAAAAGGTTAAGGACCTATTTATCATTTTCTCTAATTTTAAAAAATAATAAAATAGATATTAAAAATGAGTTAAATTATATAAAACTATGTCAAAAGCTTAAAATTGATAAAATTGTTTATATCTTTTATTATTTCTAATATTATTAAAAATGGTTCATATCTAACATGAAATTGATAAAATTGTGTTGTCGACCTCTATAATTAATTGGACTTTCTTGAATTGCAATGTAACCATACACCTTATTATGTTTTTAATTTCTCCTCTGCTTTCTTATGATGAACTTTGTAAGAGAAAACGAAAAGAGAGCATTGAAAAAATTGCAAATGAATTGAAACTTTTGCTGCTGCTAATGAAGATGATGAAGATGATGAAACAACTATAAAGCATCATCAGATAATAAAAAAAAGAAGAAGAAAAAAAAAGTCTCTTGTAATAATTATATATTTTGATTTTTATAATACTATTTAATATCGTATTCTCTGTAGTTATTTAAATTTGATATGTATTTTATCATATTAATTAAGTATTTTATACGTACTCTTTAAATATTCTAGTGTATATAAATTATTAAAGTATGTTTATTACAAGTAAATTATATACAACATGTCACGTAAATTATTTTATTATTTCTAATACTATTAAAAATGGTTTATATCTAACAGAAAATTGATAAAATTGTGTTATCGACCTCCATAATTAATTGGACTTTCTTAAATTGTAATGTGATCATACACTATCATTTTTATTATTTTTTCTTTATCTTCTTATGATGAATTTTGTAAAAGAAAAGGAAAAGAACACCAAGAAAAAGTGATGAAGCTGGTGTAACTGCTGCTGTTGAAAATAATAAAACAACTAGTAAAACATGGTCAGATAGTGAGATAAAAAAGAAAAAAAAAAAGAAGTTGTCTGTCACTTATAATAATTATATATTCTAATTTTTATAATACTATTTAATATCGTACTTTTGTAATTATTTAAATTTGATATGTATTTTATCTTATTAATTAGGTATTTTTTTATGTATTCTCTAAGTACTCTGATGTTTATAAATTATTAGAGTACATCTATCTAGGATAAATGTGTCTAATATTTGATAAGTTATTACTATTTTCTTTTGAATTTAATAAATTTGTGTCATATTTTTATTTATCTTTTGATTAAAAGGTTTTGAGCATCTCTACCTTCTAAACTTAAAATAATAATATGCTATTCACATCAATAACATGCATGCATGTATATTATTATTATTGTGGTTTAATCCTTTTATCATGAATGATGCATGTAAGGATTGAATATAGAATTAAAACATTAAACATTTTAAAACTGAAAAAATAAATTTTAATTTAGAGTAATACCTTAAATAGGTCTCTAAGAAATTTATGATCTAATTAAGATTTTGACCTTGGCGTTTTTAGTTATATACTAGATATGTTCCTATGACAGTTTGACCTGGTTAATGGCTACTTCTTACATGGAGGTTAATGGGCTGATGTGTTAGATTAATTGCGACGTGTCACTTCTAGGATAATTTGGTCTCTATCCAAATTGGACAAAACAACGTCGAATTGGATCATGAGGCGAACAACGTCATTTCGTGGAGGACAGAGTTGCGAAACGGCGTTGTTTTAAATGGGAACCTATTTGCCTGATGATTGTGCTTTTGTAGGGACCTATTTGCTTGATAAGCTAATATCGAAGACATATCTGACCTATAATTGGTGACATTACCCTCAAATATATTCATTGCCCTTTTTTGATTTCATTGAAAATATATATCTGGACTCAGTAGCTTGCAAAATTCTAATCCTCCCTCTCATGACACCCAAATTGAAGATTCTCTTTCACATGTCACAAAAAATGTTTCGAACAATCCTAATGTATGCTAATTTTGAATGACTTAATGTGTATGTTGAAATCTGTATGAAGCATCCTCATAATAATTTTGTTAATTTTAGGCTCAGCAATCTTTTAGACGTCCAAAGCAAACAGTAATCAGAGGCCCAAGGCTCAAGGAAGTGTTAGTACTAAAACCATAGCAGCTGCAACCAATGGCACAATATCTAAATTGTTCAAATTTATTCCAACACCGGGATTGAAGCAGTCTATGAAGAAATGATGCTTTTAAGAATTCCAACACCATATTTTGTCATGTTAGAGGAAATAGACCTTTTGTTGCTTGGGTTGGTTTGTTTTGTTTAGTCTATATTAATGGAAATAAACTTTTTTTGTGTGATTTGGTTTATGTTGCTATTGAACTTAGCTACTTGTGTGGTTACAATATTTTGATTATCAGTTATGTAACCATTTTGATAAATGGATGAAACAAACCAAAAGCAATGTGTTTATTTTATACTATTTCACCACAATTGATTTCATGCATATCCATCTAAATATAATGAGACATTTCAATCCAACAATTTGATAATCAACACAGATTAAAACTTGCCTAAACAGCCATTACATACATACAAAACACAACTACAACTACCAATGTCCCAATTATTATACCCCTAAATAAATAGGTCCCCAAACATTAGCTTATCAGGCAAATAGGTCCTTATAAAAGTACAATCATTAGATAGATAGGTCCCAATTTAAAATGGCGTCATTTTGCAACTCTGCCTTTTATGGTGGGGACGAATTTGTCCTCCACAAAACGACGTCATTCGCCTCATGATCCAATATGATGTCGTTTTGTCCAGCTTGGATGGGGACCAAATTGTCCTAGAGGTGACACGTCGCAGTTAACCTGACACGTCAGCCTGTTAACCTCTATGTAGGACGTCACTGTTAGTCTTGACCAGGTCAAACTGCCATAAAAACGTATTTAGTGTATAACTAAAAACGTTAGGGTTAAAATCTTAATTGAATTTTATTGGGAATAAATCTGTCCGATCATAAATTTTTTGAAGACCTATTTAAGGTATTATTCTTTAATTTAATAATCATGAATTTATGATACAACAATATCCCATCTAACAACATATTAAATGAATTAAAAAAAAAGGCCTGATCACCTTTTGAGAATAAAAAAAGTATTTTCATTTTTATCCTTATTCTTTACCCATTCTATATTTTCATCTAACTACTGACTATAAAATTCTGTGAGAATATATGTGTACTAGTGGGAAAGGAAGATGGATGAAAAAGATTGAGCACAAATGAAAATGTAAAATGATAAATTTACATAGATATGGTGAATTCTCAAATAATCAAGACAACTTTTTTTTGTTTGATAATTAAATCTTCCACAAAAAGTTAAAAGACACTGAGATTAGATTACAACACAACATTAAAAAAAAAAAAGAAAACTAAAACAATAAAACAAAGTAAATAATATCTAATGAAATTATCACATGAATTTTAAATTTTTATATTGATTATTATTAAGTTTGAACTAAAAAAAATTCAGGTTGGGAGGAAAGATCAAGATCTAAAAGACTATTTTAATTTGTGGTTGTAGTTGACAAATTAATTATGAAAATAATTAATAATAATTACAATTATGATAAATATTAATAATAATTCTTTTTGAACTATTTTAATTTATAAATTAGTTAATATGTATCCTAGAAAAATAGTTTAAACTAAATTTTTTTTACCAATAATAGTCGTAACTTATATTGTTAGAACATATATTAATTAAATTTTTATTTTATATATTTTAATTATTATTTATTGTTATTGACTTGCTGTTGTAATAATAGCTGTTATTCATCTTGTATCAAATCTACTGGTTCTAGATGGGGCAAGCTTGATGTATGGTTGACCAATCTGTGACCACTTGTATGAAATTCATATTTCACTTTTACTATTAAAAATAAATAAATAATAAAAAGTACACATTATGGTACAAAGATTATTTCCTTCCACATGCAACTTTATTATGCACTTTAATTTATACATGTATAGCTAGTTTAAACTTTTAAACTAATTGTAAATAATTTGAATGAGAGATTGTAGAGGTTGTTTCTTAGCTACTTCTTGAATAAAAGATTATAGCCATCAAATTGAACTAGCAGACAAAGTCAAACATTCAGTCTCAAGAAAGATATCAGATAAATAATCAATCAAAAACTGAATGCTTGCGGCGAAAGAATTGAATAGTGTTCAATTTTCTTTGAGGGTGGTTTGCTGGTTGATAACATAGCATGCATATATAACAAAACTTACACGCTGTTGAAGATAATGACATAAAACAAAACAAACAAGACATTACGCTACACGGTTTTCTTAAAGACATTTATAAAAACCTCTATTTAGAACTAGTCTTTTTCTATTACCTGTCTTTATCATCCTTGTCTTTCTAAGTTTATGCACATAAGTTACTCAAAATTTGTTTTGGGTCTAATTAAACGAGTTGAGTAATATTTGATTGTCTCACGCGGAAAGAATGCCCATGACAGCATCAACCAAGTATCTTTGTACAACTGCACCTATAACATTTTTTTAAACATAAAATGTTCCCATTTTATAGCTACTTATATTTTAATATAACATCTTTTGTGGAAATCATGTTAACAAGTAAGAGTAAGAGATATAATATTAATATCATTATTAGATAACATTCACATTATGACCATATGATAACTTATTATAAGTGTATTATTATAGAGAAAATTTTCGATCTTATTCAAATCTAACAACTTATATTTTGGACCCATTTATATTATAGCAAAAATAATTTTTTCTAATATCTTTATTTATTTCACATGTCACATTAATAAAATTTAATTGTAATCCACTAATAGTATAAATAATTTTACACGATAATCTAATTATATTAATGTATTTAGTTCATTTTTAAATAAAAATTTTATAAAATTAGTTATTTTTACTATGTAACAATACACGATTTATGATTTATATAAATTTTTAGAATTAAATTATATTTGAAAAGAAAATGTTAAATTTTTGTTCATCAAAGAAATTTCTATTTTCTTCTCTTTTAAACATGAGATTGAATGGTGTTTGATGAATAATTGAGTAACAAAATTCATGGCATGAATTAAGGTAGGGCAATGATTAGTCCCTTGCAAGAATGATGAAATAATATTGGGGGCCAAGTCAAGCAAGCACAACACATACAAGCTTCAATTTGGGGATGCACATGGTTTAGCAGCAATGCAAATACCACCATTGTTTTCCATCTAACTGTCATTCTTCCAAGACAGCCAACACTGAATTGCCATTATTTTATTTATTTATTAATTAATTATTACACATTTCAACATCCTTACACATCTCCACCAATCACATCAATTCATCCACAATATAAGTAAACCAAAATATTCATAAACACACACAAAAGCACAAGACATCACCACTCAAAGAAACACATATAAAAAGGCCAACATAGAAAAACCATTTAGCAATTACAGAGAAAGTTCAACTTTTTCCACCATGATGGATGAAGTAGTGGACGACACACCCTTCTGGCTCCAAAGTGGCGCCGCCAGCCACCGCAGCCGCCACCTCCGCCGCTCATACTCCATGATATTCAGCTCCGGGGCGGTTCTCATCATCCTTCTGGTGGCTGCAACTGCATTCATCTTAATCATAGCACCTACATTACATTCTTTCAGTTCACACATTCTTAAACCCCAATCAGTGAAGAAAAGCTGGGATTCACTCAACTTTGTTCTGGTTCTCTTTGCCATACTATGTGGCTTCCTCAGCAAGAATAACACCACCACCACCAACGACACCCCACGTTCCTCCTCCTATCAAGATCAAACCTTCATTGAAGCAACGCAATCACAAGACTATGCTAAACAAAACCCAGAAACACCAATGCATTGGTATGAATACTCTGAGAGAACACCCTCTTATAACAGGTTGAGGAGTTTCAACTCCTACCCTGATCTCCGCCAAGAGTCGTGGATCGCCGCCGAAGAACGATGGAGATTTTACGATGATACCCACGTTAGAGGTTACCGCGAGGTGGGCATCGACCACAACGAGAACCGAGAACTCCGTCGCAGGCCGTCAAGACCGGCTGCCGGAGAAGAACAAAAAGAAGAAGAGCAGGGGATCATTAAGAACATTGAAGTTGACACCTTTGAAGTTCGTACGACCAAAGTCCCCAGCTCGCCGCCGGTACCAGCAGCGGTTCCACCATCGCCGCCGGTACCAGCAGCGGTTGCACCATCGCCGCCGCCGGCACCACCACCTTTACCCAGTAAAGATCGTCCAAGACATTCCCGAGTGATTGAGCAGCCGAAGTATAAAGAACCAGGAGTTGAAAGCATAAGACAACGACACTCACCGCCACCACCTCCGCCACTTCCTGCGGTGCACAATAAGAACAAGAGAGGGAGTGCAACTAAGGAGTTCTTCACGTCTTTGAAGGGAAAAAATAGGAAGAAACAAAGGCAGCGCAGCTTCGAGAATTTCGAGAGCATTCTGAATTCTGAACCTCCTCCTACTCTGCCTCCACGACAACCACCACCACCACCACCTATGCCACCACCGCCTTCGGTTTTTCAGAATCTTTTCTCTAAGAAAAGCAAACATAAAAAGGGTCACTCAGATGTTTCATCATCAAGAACCAAACCGCAGGTGGTTGTGGCAAAGGCTAATGTTAATCCCCACCTTAAAGAGAATATCTCAGCTTTGGAAGAAAACGTTATTACTGGTAACGAGTCACCCTTGCTGCCAATACCTCCACCGCCACCTCCGCCGCCATTTAAACTGCCGGCGTGGAAGTTCCTGGTGCAGGGTGACTATGTTAGAGTAGATAGCATTAGTAGTTCAAGTAGTGGTTCGCCAGATTTGGATGAAGATGCTGTGGATTCACCAAGCAGTGAGGCAAGTCAATGGAATAATGATAATAGTCCTTCTCCACAAGGTGGGGATTTAGAACCTGAAATAATGTTGTTCTATCCCAGCCCTGATGTTGATACCAAAGCTGGTACCTTCATTGAAACATTCAGAGCTGGTTTGAGGATGGAGAAGATCAACTCCACCAGGGAGAAGCAGGGGATAGGGAGATCCAATCTTGGACCTTCAACATATTTGGAAAGAAATGGACCCAAGTTGAAGTTACGAAATTGAGATTTTGTCTTTGTTTATCAGATTGTTTTGTTCTTTGTATTCGTTTGTTCATTTCTTTTTTGTTACAGTAAATTGTTATCATGTACCAATTGAGATCAAGTTCGTATAGTATACCACACAGTATAGAAGAACGAGAGTTTTATTTCCTTTGCAATAGATCTCTTGCATTTTATCCCTTTTTAATTTGATCTTAGTTTTCCTTAAAAAAGCATGAAAATGTGGTGACCTGTGACTAAGATTCTCTATTACATAAAGCCTAAAAGGTAACAGTTGTCTAACAATATAAGCATAAAGAGAACGGTGTTGTGGGTACTGCTTTTGCACTCAAAATTCCTTCCTTATGTTTTGAGGAACTCAAATGTGGCCAGTACAAAACTTTTAGAAAAGAGGATTATGAAGAAAAAATGTTACAAAGAAACTTTTCAGAAAGGGGGAAAACTACTTGTTACTGCTGGATTAATCTGTACTCTATCTTTTTGAGAAACTTTTCAGTAAAATAACTTCAGTCTACAGAATAGAGAGAGAAGGGAGGGAGTATCTTCAAAGACTAAAGCGAGATTCTTTTGTCCCAAGGTTCAAGAATTCTTGAGATGAATAGGATTGGAAACTTCAATCCAAATTATGATCCAGTGGGGTAAATTTATTGAATGAAGCTAACAATACAGTACCAACAAATATAAAGCATATCATGCAGTTCCAATTTGTTCCAATTCCATAAAAATGTAAAACTTTCAACTTTCCTTCAACTCTATAAACAGTTAAACACTCAACAACTGCAAAAGCAAAAATAACAGAAGTAATTTGGCCTCAAGTCTGTAGCAAAAATTACAACTGAAGAATCGTCCTTTGATTGCAGAGTTGTAAGGTAGCTCCTACACTTTGGTTAGAGCATAACATGAATGGGATTTCATAACCCAGTAACAAACCAAAGAGGGCGCATTCCTCGCTTTATCAAACTCATTTGTGCGGGAGAGCTAAACATGCTCAACAAATAAATAGTCTACAACAAAATCAGTAAGCATATTCTACCATAGAGCAGTATACAGAATGCAAGTTATAATACTTAAAGCTAACAAAAAAGACAATAGATTGGAGTGCCTAAAGGAAATAAGCAGCAATGAAGAAGGGAAACAGGACCAAAACTTGCAATGCTGACCTAATGCTTTGGAGCCTTACTCAGCAAATACTTCTTCAACACATCCATAACCGAGCCAAAGTCCGCCTTCACTTGCACCGGCGGGTTAGCATATCTGCAAGCCATCTCCTTGATATCCTTGGAATGATAATCGATTTTGGACTGAGTGAACTTCAACCCATGAGCCGTGCTCACCACCACAGTCCTATCGGTAGGCTTTATAACCCCACTATTCCTCAACTTAAACAATGCAGTCAAAGCCACTCCAGTGTGAGGGCAAATAAACATGCCAGTGGAGTCTGCTTGAGCCATGGCATCCATCAACTCCTCCTCAGTTGCCTCCTCAACAATCCCATTCGAGTTCTTCAAGGCATAAACAGCTCTGTCAATTGAAACAGGGTCCCCAATTTGTATGGCAGATGCAAAGGTAGTATTAGCCTTCACCGCCTTAAAATCTTTCCACCCTGACTTGAAGTACAAATACAAAGGATTGGCATTCGCAGCCTGCGCACAAACGAGCCTGGGAATCTTATCCACAAGCCCCAACTCTTTACACATATGAAACCCTTTGTAAAAAGCATAAATATTGCCAAGGTTGCCACCGGGGACAATGACCCAATCAGGGACCTGCCAATCAAACTGCTGCAGAATCTCAATAGCAGCAGTCTTCTGCCCCTCAAGCCTCAAACTGTTCAAAGAATTCGCCAAATATATCGGCAGCTCGGCCGTAACCTCCCTAATCAGCTGCATACAACCATCAAAATCGGTGTCAATACTCAGAACGAAAGCACCATTCGCAATCGGCTGCACCAACTGCGCAATGGAGATCCTGTTAGCAGGCAAGAACACAATGGAAGGGATCCCCGCAGAAGCGCAGTAAGCAGACAAAGCAGCAGAGGTGTCTCCAGTTGAGGCACAACCAACACCAACCACAGGTCTATTCATCTTCCTCAAGCGGTTCACCTTGTATTAAACACTCAAAATCAGTCCCAAATAACACTACAGGTTGCAGAATAAGCAATGCTAATTGTGTAACTAACTCTATAACAGTTTGATAACTAAGTATCTAAGAACCCTAACGGGAATATGATTATGAATACCTGGCTAACGAGAACGGTCATGCCGAGATCCTTGAAGCTTCCGGTGTGGCTGATGCCGCAGTGCTTGACCCAGAGATCGTTCATGCCGAGGAACTGTTTGCCGAAACGCTCGGCCCAGAAGAGATTGGAGTTTCCCTCAAAGGCACTGACGATGTCATCGCTGTCGATCTCGGGGAGCACCCACTCCTTCTTGGACCAGACGCCGGAGCCGTAGGGCCAGGTGGTGCGGCCGACGCGGGAATCGAAGAGGTTGCGCCAGTACTCGCCGTCGAACTTCTTGAGGGCGGCCATGTCGTGCTGGACGTCGAGGAGGCCGCCGGATTGAGAGCGGTAAACGATCTCATCGAGGGAGTAGGACTCGGTGGAGGAAGGGTCGGCGTTGAAGGGGACGTAGCAGGCTGAGAAGAGGTTGTCGTGGGTGATGTTGTTGCGACGGGCTTCGTCGCGGATGTTCTCGTCGGCAGGGCGGCGCTGCTTGGGGGAGGTGAGAGGAGTGGTGGGCTGGGATTGGGCCTTGATAGGGAAGTGGGTGGGCCTGGGCCTGGGGGGTTGGTGGGTTTTGAGGGGAAAAGGGGAAGATGCGTGGAAGAGGGAGGTAGAAGAAGCAGCAGCCATGGAGGGATTTAGAGTGTGAAAGATGAGAAAGCAGCTCTGAATCTAAACACTTTAAATACTGTTTGCGACCCAATTTATACCTGCACAGCAAAATTAATTACTTAACATATATAAATCAAAATTAGATTAATTAATTTTGCTGTTAATAATGTTTGATCATCATCAATTTGAATTAGAGTTTTCCAAACTCATCAATCTCCCCCTTGATGACAAACATTATTAAAATTGAAATGAAAAGAAATTTAAAGATTGAGTAAAGAATACTCTCTTTGAATTTTGAATTTCTCCCCCTTTCAAATTGTCACATGGCTCCCCCTTAGTGTATGCTTATTTTACAAGGGAAGCATAAACCTGTAACATTTTAATCAAGCCTCAAATAACAATGTTATTTAGCATATTTATTCATGATGCTAAATGCTTGATTTATGAGCAGAGCTGGATGATAATCAAAACTCATTTGTTATCAATAATTTGATTTTCTGCTCAAACAACACAACATAATCAGCCAAAAATATTCTTGAAAATGAATTGCTGTTTTAAAATATTTTCCATTCAGATTAAAGCAACAAACTTATGGTAAGAAAATATTTTCAATTAAGGCATGATCACAGTAACTTTCAACAAATATTTTCATACTTAATGTTTAAAGAAACTGCCAAAGGAGTATACAGCAAACATGTTTATCAAGATGAATCAGAATATTTCTATTTCACTAGTAGCATGCATATTCATCAAGATAAATCACAAGAAAAACCAATCAGGCAGCCATATATTCAAAACAGATCAACAAATGCATCAATCAAGCATCAAGTGAATTATTCTAACAAAGGTGATCATGAATTCTCAAAAGAGAATTTCATCCCCTGTTTTCCACTTTCAATTTTCAGCATTTGCTCCCCCTTTTGTCATCAAAGGGGCACCTGCAAATAGATTTGATATAGCCAACAAAATATCCAAAATATAATCAAACAAAACAGAGTATCACATGGTATCTCAGAGTTATAAGAGTATCCAACCCAACAAACAAAACAGAGTATCAGATTGAGCCTACTTAAGCCAATATCCTAAAATTTAAGCAGAAGTTTAATCATCAGATAAATTAAGATCAGAGTCTCCAGCATCTTCTTCACTGCCAACTCCCAGATCCTTCTCCAAGTTTTCCAGCATCAGACCCACTCTCTCTTTACATCTCCCCAAACCCTTTCATTTTCATAGGCTAGCTTGCGAGCAGCCCTATGAGATTGCACCATAGCTCAGACATGTTTGAGAATTCGGTGAGAATTTCTCTTATTGATTCAATTGTTTTGGAGGATTCAAGCTGACTCTCAAAGTCGCTATTCATTGGCATTGATTTCTTACTCTTGGTTCCTTTTCCAACTCCACCACCTTTGATCATGGAAATTTTGTTCTCCACATCCTCATTTGTTAAATCTACCTTAAAGTACTTAAAAATACACGTGAGTAACATTCCATAAGGTAAATTAGCCTTCTTGGTACTTTTTATAGACTCCCACATATGTCTAATCATGAGGTAAGCAAATGAAATAAGAGATGAGGTAACAAGAGCAAATATTATGAGAGAATCAGATACTGTTACCCTATTGTGAGAATCACTTTGTGGGGTTAAAATGTGAGTAATGATGCAGTCCAACAGTGAGTTGGTTGGTCAAAGAGCTTTGTGAGTAGGAACAGTGCCTTCCAATCCAGACATGTTTGCACAAATATGAGAAAGAACTTGCTTGTATGTAAACCCAACGTGTTCATCCCATTTGTCACTCATGTATACCCTCGGTCCTTCATCCATGTAGCCAAGGGCAGCATTGATGGTTTCATTGTTCAGAGTGATATGCACACGCTTCACATAGGAGTGAAGACTACCATCAATCAGTCTCAGATTGGCATAAAATTGCCTTACCAATCCTGGATAAACCAATTTGTGAATGAGAAGTAATGGGGACCATTTGAGATTGTCAAACAGAGGCTTTATGTTGATTCCTTTGGCGGCTAGATGGTCAAGGTTCACCAAGTATGAGGGACACAGATGCCTCTTTTCCAAAACCTCTTGGTGAAATTCATAAAATGCACATGTAACATATCTTGACGGATCATAGTGAGAGTGTGGCTTGTGAAATTTGTTCTTGAAGTCCAGTGATTCAAGGTTTGCGGGTTCCCTGGTCTCATGCAGTACGAAACTTTTGGGCTTCTGAGAACTCCTGCCTGATGTGTGTGGTGTTGCTTTCTTTGGTGAAGGAGGCGGTGGCGATGCAATGGGTGAGGTGTGAGATGATTCTTCCTCAACACTTGGCTCCTTGTTTTTACCTCGGCCAGAGCTTTTGTGGGCAATCACTTTCTTTCTCATGGTGGCCGTGCGTTTGGTGGGTGGTGAAGGAGAGGATGAAAATGTTGAGTGAATGTGGATATGTGTGTGTGATTGGGGTGTGGACGGTTTTTGAGAGAGACGGATTATTTCACTCTTCCTTGATGCAATTTTCTTTTTCATTATGTGAAGAGAGAAAATGGAGGTGGAAGAAGAAGAGATGGCAGAAGAGGGTGGTGAGTGGAGGGAGGTTAGAGAGGCATTAAATGTTGATTGGAAAGAGATAGTGGAGGGAAGTTAATGATCATCATGGCGCGGTTATTAACCAAGGGTGGTTTCCAAGATTTGAAAAGGTGGTTTCCTTGAATCAAGGGATTAGTTGAAAATGAAAGATTTGATTTGACATTATGCCTCTTTCAACTATATTTGATAAGACAACTTAGAGATTTTGATTTTCAAAACAAGGTGAGGAACTAATAGAACGGTCAGAGTGGGGTCAAAGAGATTTAGTGGGGTCCATAGGAATTTATTTCTGTGTAGTCTCCCCCTTAATCACAGCTCTCCCAACATGCATTTATTTTTATCTCGTCCATTCCTACGAGACAAAACTGAACAGAATCAGAATTTCATAAATTTTCAACAGAGCTTAAATCAAACATTCCCAAGCTTTTTCTTAACAAACAGAATCTGTCTTCACAGAGGGGTTTTGTAAAAATATCAGCAAGTTGTTGTTCAGATTTTACAAATTAAATATCAATAGTACCCTTTTGCACATGTTCTCTAATGAAATGATATTTGATCTTAATGTGCTTAGTTCTTGAGTGCAAAATAGGATTTTTTGAAATATTTATGGCACTCATGTTATCACAAAACAAGGGTATACTATTGATTTTTAATTTGTAATCTTCCAATTGTGTTTTTAACTAAATTAATTGTGAACAACAAGCAGATGCGGATATATATTCAGCTTCAACTGTGGATAGAGCCACTGTGGCTTGTTTTTTGCTTGACCACATGTTGAGTGATCTTCCAAGGAAGCAACACATGCCGGAGGTGCTCCTTCTATCCACTCTATCTCCCGCATAATCTGCATCACAAAACCCTACTGCACAAAAGTTATCAGATTTAGGATACCATAAGCCATATTCACTAGTTCCCTTAATATATCTAATGATGCGCTTAACGGCTAAAAGATGGGATTCCTTTGAGTGAGATTGAAATCTTGAGCATACACCCACACTTTGGACGATGTCCGGTCTAGAGGATGTGAGATACATGAGTGATCCTATCATTCCTCTATACCCTGTCTCATCCACATCTTGGCCATCATCATCCTTTTCAAGTTTAGTGTTAGGATGCATTGGTGTTCCCATTAGTTTGGAGTTTTCTAAGCCAAATTTCTTTATTAATTATTTTGCATACTTGCCTTGGTGAATAAAAGTACCACTAGGAGTTTGTTTAATTTGGAGGTCAAGAAAGAAAGTTAGCTCTCCCATTAAACTCATTTCAAACTCACTAGTCATGAGTTTTCCAAACTCTTCACACAAGGACTCATTGGCCGATCCAAACACAATATCATCTACATAAACTTGAACAAGAAGGATGTCATCATTAGATGCTTTAATGAATAAAATTGTGTCCGTGGTACCCCCTTTGAAATTGATTTTCTAATAGGAAGGCACTAAGACTTTCATACCAAGCTCTTGGAGCTTGTCTAAGGCCATAAAGAGCCTTTGAAAGTTTAAAAACATGATTTGGAAAATCTTTATGTTCAAAACCGGGAGGTTGAGCCACATACACTTCTCTATCAATAAAGCCATTAAGAAAAGCACATTTAACATCCATTTAAAACATTTTGAAACCCTTATGGGCAGCATAGGCAAGAAGCAAACTAATTGCTTCCATTCTAGCTACCAGAGCAAAAGACTTGTTGAGTTAAGAAATTAATTAATAGAATTGATGATGACAAACACTTGATTAGTGGGCTAATCACCCAATTAGTTTTTGATTATCTTTGATTAGTGATGCAGGCTAAAAACAAGTGTTGCAGCAGCCCAACATCAAACAAATGAAATATGCTAATGGGCTGAATGGTAAGCAAAAATAAAGACAAGCCCAAATCATTCATCTCAAGCAAAAACTCTTCAAAGAAGCAAGGCAAGGCACCAACGGGATGAACTTGAGAAGAACCTGATCCAAGCCCGAATTGATTTTCAATTCCCACCATATTGCTCCAACCAAAGCAACGTTCTTCTTCTCTCAAATCAAGTCAAATTAAATCTTCAGAAAAGTAAGAAAGAGAAAGAGCTTCTTCACCAAGCAAAACACCAAAGAAGCAAGAGAGAGAAAGGCTAAGCTTGACACACAGAAATCTAATCAGAAAATCCAAACAAAATCAAGCTTAGGTTAAAAGGTAATCCATCTCATCTTGCTTGCATCAAATCTTCTTCTCTTCTCCCCAACTCGCTGCTCTATCCAAAAATGGCAATCAAGGGAAAGTTGTTCTCTACCCTATTCTGCTTCACATCTACGGTCACAAGTGATACTTGGGGACCAAGCAATTTTTTTAATGGCTAAGATCAAGTTGACCATGAGAAGATTTCCATGGTTGCTGCTTTGTGGCTTTCGGTCAAGATGAGGAAGTCAGAGGAAAGTTTCTACTCTGGGGATTAAGGTGAAAAAGTGAAGCTGTGGGTTGGTGAAGCTTAAGGCTCAAGGTGTTGACCTTGGAAAAAGAACCCAGCAACATGCAAGGAGATAAAAGAAGATTTTTTGTTCATTCAAAGGTAAGGAGAGAAAACCAGAGAGTGAGAATAGTGTGCTGTTAAGAAAGTTCCTCTACTTGGATAATGCTTTCTTTCAAAGAAGCATTCGACCAATACTGAAGAACTGCATCTGAGGTTTGCGAATCTGGTTTTGCACATGGCAAAGAGGCTGCTGATGAAGTCAATCTCCTTCATGTTTTACTGATTGTAATGTACTTTTCAATGTTTATCATTCTGTAATTTCTAGTGAGAAAAGGCATTGTGAGAAAGCTCAAATAAAAGCCATGAGTAGAAAAAGGCTGAGTGATACACTTGAGAGAAAAGCCTAGAGTTATTTTCTGATTTCTTTAGGATGGCTAAGTGTCTTGTATCTTGTACCTGTTTGGTATCCCTTTCTTAGTTGGGTTAGCACTAAGAGTGAATAGTTAGGAGTTGGCATAGCCAATGTCAAGTTAGGATAGAACTTGAGTGTAAAATTGGTGTATGTAATTCTGTTAACTATAGTGAAATTCTTCCATAATTGTGGAGGAGACTGGATGTAGGTTGCATAGCACAAGGCAACCGAACCAGGATACATGATGGTGTTCGCTTTTCTCTTCTCTGCTGAGTTCTGTTTTCTGATATTCGTGAGACAAAAATAAATTGTCTCATAAATTTTCGCTGCTGAGTTCAAACAGAATCAGAATTGTAATTTTGTTTAAAAAGGTCATAACAGCAACTTTAAAATGAAGGCATAGATTCAACCCCCCTTCTCTAAGCCTACCACAACCTTCAAGACTCATCAAAATCAATTCCCTCTTCTTGATCGTAACCTTGGGCCACTAATCTAGCCTTGTTACGAACAACTTGTCCATCTCCACCAAGTTTATTTTTAAACACCCACTTAGTACCCGTAACTTTCTTACCATCCGGATGAGGTACTAGTGTCCAAACCTCATTCTTGTCGAATTGTGCAAGCTCTTCTTGAATGGCTTTGACCCATAATGGATCTTCAAGAGCTTGTTTGACATTGTTGGGCTCTAATTGTGACAAGAGTGCAAAGTTTCTTGGTTCGGATTGTCTTTTGGTTGAGGATCTTGTTGTCACTCCTTGTGAGGGATCACCGATGATGAAGTCATGAGGATAACCCCTCATAGACTTCCATTCTCTAGGCTTCCTTTGTGGTATTGAGCTTTGATGAGCTTTTGTTGGTCTCACTATTTCAGTTTCTCATTCCGGCTCAGGAGACAAAATGGAAATGTCTCCTCCAATCTGACGAGGCAAAACTGGACTGGCAGATTCTTCAATTTGGGCAGACTTGGGATTCTCTTTGCTTGTTCCAGCTTCTTCACAATCTGAATCATTATCTATCACAGTACTGGGAATTAAGTTAGAATCACAAAAGGTAACATGTATGGATTCCTCTATGGTCCTATGTTCTTTGAGATAAATTCTATAGGCCTTACTAGTGGTGGAGTACCCAGCAAACATTCCTTCATAAGATTTTGGATCAAACTTGCCAAGATTTTCTTTGTTGTTAAGCACAAAACATTTGCATCCAAAAACATGAAAATACTTAAGATTTGGAGGGGTTTCTTTCCATAGTTCATAAGGAGTTCTTTTCAACCATTTTCTAATTATTGTTCTATTCAAAATATAGCATGTTGTATTTACAGCTTCAGCCCATAGAAATTTAGGAACATCGTTCTCACATAACATAGCCCTAGTCATCTCTTGAAGGCTTCTATTCCTTCTTTCAACAACCCCATTTTGTTGAGGTGTTCTAGGGCATGAAAAATTATGAGTAATTCCAAAGTCATCACAGAATTTTTCAAAGTCTTGGTTTTCAAATTCTTTTCCGTGATCACTTCTCAAATGGGCTACTTTTTAAATCTTTTTCATTTTGAATTTTCTTGCAAAGAGTTGAAAAAGCATGAAAAGCATCATTTTTATGAACAAAAAAAAGTACCCAACCAAATCTAGAGTAATCATCCACCACTACTAAGCCATAGTATTTACCTCCTAAACTTTGAGTTCTTGTTGGACCAACAAGATCAATGTGTAACATCTCTAATGGCCTTTTGGTTGAAATTTCATCTTTTGGTTTAAAAGAGGATTTAACTTGTTTGCCTAATTGACAAGCATCACAAGTAAGATCCTTATCAAATTTGATTTTGAGAATTTCTCTAACCAAATTTTTCTTTACTAGCTTAGAAATTTGGTACATGCTAGCATGACCCAACTTTCTATGCCAAAGCCATTTTTCAGATTCAAGAGAAGTAAAACATGTTACATTTTGTTCTTTCAAGTCATCAAGAGTTAATCCATACACATTGTTGCATCTTTTAGCTTCAAACAAAATATCCCCAGTTTTTTCACAAACAACTAAACATACAAATTTTCTAAAAATAACTTCAAAACCCAAATCACACAATTGGCTTACACTAAGTAAGTTATGTTTCAAACCATTTACTAGAAGAACATCATTTATACAAGAAGAAAAACTTCTACCAACTTTACCAACAGCCACTATCTTTCCTTTACCATCATCTCCAAAAGTGACAAGTCCTCCATCATACTCATCAAGCTTTATGAATAAGGTTGTTTTTTCGGTCATGTGCCTAGAGCATCCGCTGTCCATGTACCACATATTCTCCTTCCTCTTGGATGCTAGGCATACCTACAAAATGAGCTCAAGTGATCTTAGGTATCCAAATCTTCTTGGATCCTTTTACGTTAAACCATCTTCTATGTTCCAAATCATTGTAATCAAAAATAACTTTGTAAATTTTGTCACCAATCATTCTTTCACCAAAAAAACATTGAATGGGAAAATGACCATTTTCGGTTGCATAGCCTACAAAACCTTGGAGTTGCCTCTTTATCAAAATAGGCGGGATCTTGAAACCTTGTGTCATTAGAAAATGAAGCTCTATTTTCAAAAGAATATTTCTCATTAGATTTATAAAATCCCAAACCTTCTTTATCAAAAAGTGGTTTTTGACTAGCCAATATTTGATTTAAATTTTCAGAACTTTGAGTGAACTTGGCTAAGTCATTTTCAAGGCTTCTAACCTTTTTTAGCAACTCTTCATTTTCCTTAAAACAGTGTACATAGGCAACTACCGAATGGTCACTTTCACAGCTTCTAAGTTGAGCTTTCAACTGCTTATTTTCTTCTACAAGATCACAAGCAATTTCGGCATCCCTTACTTTATCTTTAAGAAAACCGTTTTCAGCTTTAAGAATGATAATTTGTTGTTCAAGATCTTGGTTATTAAGCAGAAAACATCTTATTTTTTCAGAAAGGTGGTCTATCATAAGATGAAGGTCTTCAGTGTTAGGGTTATGAAAGACTACCTGATCTATGTGATCTGCCATGAGACATGGTTGTGACTTGGTCTCGGTTTCCTCATCATCATCATCCGAGTCATTTTCCAAATCTTCCCATGAGGCCATCAGTCCCTTCTTCTTTCTTCCTTTTGCTTTCTCCTCCTTCTTCAACTTGGGATAATCAGATTTGAAATGCCTCATTTCCTTACAATTGTAACAAGTTACTTTGCTAAGGTCTTTCTTCATTTTCTTTGAGCTGCCGCCTTTGCCTTTGAACTTCACAATTTTTCTGAATTTTTTGGCAAACAAAACAAACTCATTTTCAGAGGAGTTATCACTGGATTCATTGACAAACCCCATTTTTAGGGTTTATCTTGTATTGATTTTAGGGGATTTTATCACCTTTCACCCACATTTATCCAATGGAATAGCATGGTTTTGTATATTCTCCTTTAATTGTGCTTAAGAGTGAAAACATGCTTTTTAGGCCTTAAAATAGCTAAATCTAATTCACCTTGATTCCATTAGATGCCTTGATATGTTTGTTAAGTGATTTCAGATTTAGGAGGCAAAGATTGGATCAAGGGAATGAAGAAAGAAAGCATGAAAAGTTGGAGAACTCATGAAGAAATGAAAGAACCGGAAAGCTGTCAAGCCGACCTCTTCGCACTTAAACGACCATAACTTGAGCTACAGAGGTTCAAATGATGCGGTTCCAGTTGGGTTAGAAAGCTAACATCCGGGGCTTCGCAACGATATAAGATTTGCCATAGTTGCTACAAGTATGGTGGTGCGCACGCGCATAGTACGCGCACGTACCGTTGCTGCCACCAAGTCCACTTGAAGCAAAACGTGGCCAGCGATTTTAGAAGCCTTGTGGGCCCAATCCAACTCATTTCTGATGCTATTTAACCCAAGGAGTGAAGAGGGAAACACAAGTTAGTTACCATTAGTTTAGTTTAGTAGTTAGAATTAGTTTCTAGAGAGAGAAGCTCTCACTTCTCTCTAGAATTAGGATTAGGATTAGGTTTAGTTCTTAGATCTAGATTTGGATTCATCTTCTTCTACTTCTATCTTCTCAATTCCTTGTTGTTACATTCATTCTTCTTCCATTCTTTTATTGTAATTTCCTTTATTTTGTTCTTATATTTTGTTGTAGATCTACTATTGTTCCTTCCATTTTCTTTCAATTCAATAAGAGGTAATTCATAATAAATGTGTCTTCTTTGCTCTT
>NC_029779.3:23900587-23905323 GCF_000817695.3 Arachis duranensis
ATGGAAGAATACTCATATCCATTGATCCAAGAGCCACATGATCCTAATCATATTATCCAAGAGGAACAAGAGTCAAGGGATCGTCTCAAGGAAGCATTGGATCAATTTCAAGCAACCATGGAGTGTGTTGTGCAACAAGTGGAAAGAATGAAAAATATTGGACCACCACAACTCTACCAAGAAGAACCACCTTCCTACTATGAACCCTTCCCCCAAAATGATGAACTCTTCCAATCACCCCAACCTCTAATGGATGAAACCCTTGGTGTTCTTGTGCAAGGACAAGAAGAGATGAAAAGGGATGTGCAAAATTTCATGGCCGCCTTGGATGCGGTAACAAATCAATTAGCCTCCCAATGCTTGAATACTCAAGGAACTCCCATGGCTACATGTGGATAATCGAATGAAGAACATAGCATGAAGGAGAGATTGGAAACTCCGGTGGGAAATGAAGGAAGTTGCTTTGTATTGGAACAATTGGAGGAAGCTTTAATTGTTGAAGACAAGGAAGAAATGGTAGAAGACTTAGGAGATGCGGAGCCTCCATGGGAACATAGAGTTGAAGAGAACCCCTCCAAGATGATTGAAATTGATGCTAGGGAGGAAAGTGCACACCTTTCGAGGCATATTCCATATGAAGACTTGGATGGAATAGAGAAAGAATTGAGTTCCCTTGGTGATAGGATAGAACAAGAATTGAGTTCCCATGGCAATGAAGAGCAAGCATCAAATTCTAGTGGTGGTAGATCCTTTGAACTTGAAGAACCTTCTCTCGATGATATGGAAAGTAATGTGGAGGTAAATTTCTCTCACCCTCCCAATTATGAATTGTGTAAGGGAAAAGAGTTAGATAAAATTGTTGAACAAAGGATTGAGATTAAGAGATCTTGTGAAGAGGTGGAAGTCCTTAGAAATAGAAGGATGGGAGTGGAATATGCTTTGTCAAGATCTTTGGAAGCATCTTTGCCTAGGCTGCCATCTACACCTTCATTTGAGTGGGTGAAATTCATTTCTACTAGCTTTATTATCCCACTTGAATATGGTTTGCTTGAAACGGATGGCCAACGTAGGGAAGTTTGTGGGATGAAGCGTAAGCGGAAAAGGTTTTGTGGTGGGCGTTGCAAATCAAGACTCATTATGGTTGATGCATCAAACATGAGATATAACGGTTGGAGTAGTGCTCAAATAGATGGGTCTAGAAGGATTGTTGGGCACTTCATAGAGAATTCATCTTGTTCACCACCCGGATGGACTAATAATGATGATCAACCTCAAGACGGGTGTGAAAATAAAGTGTGGGATCCCGGATCACAAGAAGAGGATCAACTTTGGGAGCCCCAAGCTTGTGAAGAACTCCATCAAAACTTGGCTCAATCCATGAAGAATCTTGGGGCACAGGGTGTTTTGGTAGTTGTTTGGAGGTTTGGAATGCTTGGATTGGTGCAAAAACATAGCAAAAATTTTTGAAAAACAGAGCACCATCCACGCGTTCGCGCACATGACGCGTACGCGTGCATCTAGCATTTTCGACCATCCACGCGCACGCACACTGTACGCGTACGCGTGGATGCAAAATTTCACCTCCAGCCAAAAACCCGAGAGTTAGGCCTGCACTGTGCGAACATTGGGCCTAAGGCACAAGTCTATGCACGCGTGCGCGCACCTGGTGCGTACGCGCACATGATCTTAAATTCGCAATGCGCGCGCACGCACACTGTGCGCACGCGCATCGATTGCACAATATGCACCCCCGGTACCTTTACCTGAGAGTTGTGCCAGACTTGGGCCGACACTATGCCTCCGGCCTAACTCGATGCACGCGTGCGCGCACCTGGCGCGTACGCGTCCTTCAACCAATATGCACATCGACGCGTAAGCACACATGACGCGCACGCGTCGGTAAAAAAAAAAAGAGTTTTTTTTTCTCCCCTTCCATTTTCTTTTGCTTATCACATTCGCATACTTCTACTCTTCCCATTTTCATTTAGTTTTTGTAGCATGTTTTTGTTTTTTTAAAGTCATTTTAATAATGGTGTTGCATCTTCCTACTCAATTGTTGAGATTTCTTGCACTATTTTGGTGCTTCTTGACTTGTTTGATATTGTTGGGTGATGAAACTTTTAAATCAATGCCTCATCTTGTACGACTTGTGTCCTTGTGCGTTGATATGACCTCATATTGTCTTTCATGACCCACTTCTTCTCATTTGCACTTGATGCTCAATACACTCTTCATGCTTTAACTTTACTCTTGCATCGGGCTTAATGATATACCTTAGCTTATATTGTTTCTCACTCACATGTTGTAGCTACCATGTAGTAGAGAAGCATACCTTTATTTGGCATTAGCCCCCGCCTATGTTCTATTTGCTTTGATATCTTTGTTATAGGCTTAATTTTCTTTCCTTTTCTTTCCTTCTAGGCTGGCCACCAGGAAGGGGGAAAGGAAAAATTTCTAAACAGGGCAACAAACAAGTCATCCGCACAACCTTTTAAAGGAGCTCATCAATTGTAGCAACCCGTCCACCTTGCTCTTCTTTGCATGCACCGAGGACGGTGCAATCTTCAAGTGTGGGGAGGTCGTTCGACCGATCTCCATGGGTAACAATTTTCTTTTTCAACACCAATGTTAGTTAGTTATTGCATTTGCATGATAGGTTGCATGTTAGATAGAATTTGTACATATTTTACTACCTTCTTCTTAGGACCACTTGGTTAGAATGATGATTTCTTTCCCAAGAAACTGTTTTAGGGCACCCTACCAATTTGAAAAAAGAAAATTTGTGGAACTTGCTTGAAAGAATTTATTTTGGAACATGGTTTTGAACTAAGAACACAAGCAAGTGAGATTTGAGCCTAATGGTGCGGTTACATCTTATAACCACTTATTTTCCCTTCTTGTGTGCATTATTCTCTTTCTATGATTGTAATCCTTGATTTGTTTGAATCTATATGTCCCATTATTCCTTGTATTCATGCATTTATATGATTGAGGCCATCATTTCATTAGCTCACTTATCCAAATAGCCAACCTTTTATATTCCTTTGTTAGCCAATTTGAGCCTACGATTAACCCACTTGTTCTTTAATTTAGCACATTACAAGCCTTAAAGCGGAAAACAATAAAAGTCCTTAATTTGGATCTTTGATTAGCTTAGGCTAGTGTATGTGAGTACCATTCAAGTGTGGGAATCTTGGGACATTGGGTGAATAAAAGGGTAGTTTTGTATTGTTATTGAAAATATTGGGAATTGGGTACATACTCATGTATTGATCAAATGTAAAACCTTATGCATTGAGGTTCTTGTACATAGAAAAAAAATGAGAAAAACAAAAGAAAAAAAAAAGAAAAATAATATGGAAAAGGAAAAGAAAAAAAATAAAAAAATAAAGAGAAAAAGAAGAAAAAGGAAGAAATAAAAAAAGGGGACAAAATGCCCCAAAGGGGGACAAAATGCCCCAAAACAAAGTGAAGCTCAATAAAGATCAATGCATAAGTGTTGTGAAATGGAAAGAAATTGCATGAGTATGTGAAAAAGTGAGAAATGGGTAGTTAGGTTAGCTTTGAAATTGTATAGGATGTCATAGGTTAGGTGGGAAGTTTAAGCTTATCAAAGATTCAAATTTCAAGCTCACTTGACCAAATATGCATCCTACCTTAACCCTAGACCCATTACAACCTAAAGAAAAGACCTCATGATAATTGTATGCGTGCATTGAATAATTGTTGATTGTTAGATGAAAAACAAACTTTGGAAAGCATGATTAGGGGAGAATTGAGAGAATCAACCCCAAACACCGAGCGGCTAGAGTGTAAACACTCCCGGTGAGGGTTCGATGCTCAATTCCTTGATTCCCGGCTTTCATGAGCGTTCTTCTTGCAAGTCTATGTGAACTTCATATTTATACTTCAATTGGTAGGACTCATGAAACGTTATATGATCTTAAGCCCTACTTGTGCATGTACGTCTTGGAGATTGATTTATTTTTAACCAAGTAGGTAGAATCATTTTTGCATTTAGTTGCATGCATATAGTTTCTTTGCTTTGAATAAGTGTCATATCCCTTATCTCATTCTTGGTTTAGCATGAGGACATGCTAAGGTTTAAGTGTGGGGAGGTTGACAAACCCCATTTTTAGGATTTATCTTGTATTGATTTTAGGGAATTTTATCACCTTTCACCCACATTTATCCAATGGAATAGCATGGTTTTGTATATTCTCCTTTAATTGTGCTTAAGAGTGAAAACATGCTTTTTAGGCCTTAAAATAGCTAAATCTAATTCACCTTGATTCCATTAGATGCCTTGATATGTTTTTTAAGTGATTTCAGATTTAGGAGGCAAAGATTGGATCAAGGGAATGAAGAAAGAAAGCATGAAAAGTTGGAGAACTCATGAAGAAATTAAAGAACCGGAAAGCTGTCAAGCCGACCTCTTCGCACTTAAATGACCATAACTTGAGCTACAGAAGTCCAAATGATGTGGTTCCAGTTAGGTTAGAAAGCTAACATCCGGGGCTTCGCAACGATATAAGATTTGCCATAGTTGCTACAAGTATGGTGGCGCGCACGCGCATAGTACGCACACGCACCGTTGCTGCCACCTGGTTCACTTAAAGCAAAACGTGGCCAGCGAATTCTAAAGCCTTGTGGGCTCAATCCAACTCATTTCTGATGCTATTTAACCCAAGGAGTGAAGAGGGAAACACAAGTTAGTTACCATTAGTTTAGTTTAG
>NC_029779.3:23905709-23962271 GCF_000817695.3 Arachis duranensis
GCCTCTAAAGCTAGTCTTTCCTTTAGGAGTTGATTAGGACTTGAGGAATCAAATTGATTCATCCACTTGACTTTCCTCCATGGTTAGAGGTTAACTAAGTGGGAGTAATGGATAATTTGTTATCACAATTGAGGAGGATAACTAGGATAGGACTTCTAGTTCTCATATCTTGCCAAGAGCTTTATTAGTTGTTAGGTTATTTCCCTTGCCAATTATAATTCTTGTCTATAATCTCAAAAACCCCAAAATAACTCACAACCAATAACAAGACACTTCATTACAATTCCTAGGGAGAACGACCCGAGGTTTCAATACTTCGGTTTATAAATTTAGGGGTTTGTTTTAGTGACAAACAACTTTTTGTATGAAAGGATTATTGCTTGGTTTAGAAACTATACTTCGACGAGATTTTATTTGAGAAATTCTAAACCGTCAAAAATCCATTCGTCATTCATCATCCAGAGGGTTAGTCACAGAAAAAAAGGCAATTCCTTTCTTTTTTGAATCTTTTGTCAAATAAGTATTTTCAAAAGCAAGAAGGTTTCCTTTCAAATCATCACATGTCATGGAATCAAGACTACTGCTCTCAGAAATAATTAAAGCTTTTGTTTCCCACTCTTTTGTGAGACATCTCAACACTCTGCTCACTAGCACAGAATCAGGATATGTTATTCCCAGAGCATCTAAGCCAACAATGATGATGTTGAATCTTTCAAACAGTTCATCAATGGACTCTCCTTCCTTCATTGCAAACATTTCATACTCTCTGTTCAACATGTCTGTCCGACTCTTCTTTACTATGGTGGTTCCTTCATGAGTGATTTGTAGTTTGTCCCAAATTTACTTTGCTGTTGTGCATCGTGATACCTGTCAGTATTCCTCGAAGCTGATAGCACAATTGAGAAGATTAACAACCTTGGCATTTAACTCCACTTTCTTTCTATCTTCTTTGGTCTATCTTGCTTCTGGTTTAAGAGTGACTACTCCTTTAGCACTTGTGTCAGTTGGAAATTGAGGACCTTCTAGGATGATCTTCCATAGTCTGTAATCTACTGCTTGCACAAAGATCTTCATTCTCTCCTTCCAATAGGTATAGTTTTTCCCATTGAAAAGAGGCGGTCTGTTACTTGACTGTCCTTCTGTAAGGTTGTAGGAGACCAGATTTGTGCCACTGTTCTCTACCATCTGGATCTTTTCTCCAAGATGCAAAGCTTGATCTTTTCGAGACCAAGCTCTGATACCAATTGATGGTTTTCAGTGGCTAAGAGAAGGGGGGTTGAATCTTAGCCCCCATTTTGCTTGATTACACTTTCTGGTCTTTGAGGAGACTTTTTAATTTTTGTCTCGTCCCTAGCCACGAGACATTTATTTTTGTCTCGTCACTTGGTACGAGATATTTTTTATTTTAGATCCTGAGCAGCAGAAACAAAAATGGAGTAGAAGAGAGAGAAAATTACACCCAGATATATCCTGGTTCAGCTCCTAAGTGCAGTGCAGCCTACATCCAGTCTCCATCACAACAATGATGGAATTTTACTATAATCTTCCAGATTATAAACTGTAAAGTGCTAACCCAACTTACAAGGGGATTCCCACAGAATCATGAAACACAACATAGATGAACAAAGGAACTCTAAGACATCTATGACTTTTTATTTTAATTTTTCACTCTCTGCCTTTTTCCGCTCTATGGCTTTTTCATACTAACCTCACTGTTTGCCTTTTTTCATGAGACTCAAGACATAACAAAATTAAATAGAAAAATACAAAACAGAATACATTGAAGGAGAAGAAAATCTGTAAGCTTAGGTAGCTCTGAGACTTCTGTGCCTTGCACTCTCAGTGCTTACTTCTAACTCCTTACTTCAAACTATGGCTGTTCACCCTTTTTATAGAAGAATGAAGCCTCCACAGTTGAAACCAAACAAACCAAGCTTAACTTCTTCTCCATGCAAAACAAACCGGTTCGGCCAGAGAGAGAGAAGAGGTAATCCATGCAAAAACCAACATGCAAATACCTCTAGTCCTTCCTTGGTCATCGCTCTTCATCAATCCGAGCGCTCCATCCTTGGCTTGCTCTCCAAGATGGATTTCTGGCCCTTGATGCTTCATGGTGATGATGGCTTCATCTGCTCCAATCTCTGCCTCTTCAATCACTTCGCCACTCTAGCTACTTCCTGTGGTAGTTGAGCAGAATCAGAGACAAGCTATGCCTCCAAGAATCTCCTCCATGATGGCTGAATCTCCTTCTACCGTTTTTGGTATGAAGAAGCCAAGATCTCATCACCATATCTTACCATTCATGGTGAAGATCTTAGCTACTACATTTTTTTATGTTTTCTTGCCATCATCATGATGGTCTTGTAGCTTGCTCTTCCTTCCTTTCGGTAGCTCATTTTTGCTTCCATGGCATCCATTGTTTTCTGGTTAATGACCAAAAAAGAGAAAGAGATGAGAGAGAAGAAAGGGCTAGAACAAAAGCAACTAAATGAATTAAATTAATTGGAGTGAGATTGCTTTTACTTTCCTTGTAGATTAGCGTGTAGCAATGATGCCTTCAATCAAATCAATGTCAAATTTTCTCTCATGTTTCCAATGCATGTAATAACTTCATTTTAACAAAATTTGAATTCCACTAGAAGTGGATTCCGTTGGAAGCTAGAAGCAATATATTAGCTTTCCCTTCAACTTGGTTTCGGACCAAGTTTGGAAACATTCATCAAAATTAAGATTGGGCTTGGTATCAACAACATTTAATCTGGCCCAATAATAACATTTGCTTTCCTGATGAATTTTTGGATCATGCATTGAGCAAATAGGAAGCATTCATTTGGGCTTGTAATAATAACTCAATCTGGCCCAATTAGCTCAATAAACAATTCAGCCATATAATGATCAAAGCCTTTTTGCATCAAGCTGAATGAATTTACAAAGTACTTGGGCTTACAAGATTTTCTTTTATTTTCGGCCCAATTTATACCTGCACAGCAAAATTAATTAATTAACATATATAAATCAAAATTAGATTAATTAATTTTGCTGTTAATAATGTTTGATCATCATCAATTTGAATTAGAGTTTTTCAAATTCATCACTCTTCATACTCAATTAAGAGGTTGCGAGTTCGAGTCTTCTATCTTTGATAAAAAATGGGGGAGAAGAGGCCAAAACTACTCAAGGCAATATAAATTTTTTTCTCTATAAATAAAAGAATCAAAGACATTCAAAAGAACTTCAATAAAACATCTCAAGTCACATTAAAATCTGTCAAATTCTTTGTTACCATGACAAAATATATTATAGAAGTATAAGTGAGTGTTTGAAATCAATTCTTTTCTACTGTTGTTATTTTTTTTATGTTATTTTCTAGTACCACAATTGCATACCTATACACTCCATAATTAGGTACTATACCATTTTTTCTTCCACATTTAAATTAAAAAGTGTTCGTTCATGTTCATGTTCAACTTGTTTATTCTTATTACAGATTTATAAGCAGTATTTAGTCAAATTTATTTGATATTATCTTAATTATTATTCTTGTTTTTTGGTGACTAATTATTATTCTTGTTTAGTCTTTCATTTATATATTATGGTTAACTTAAGAATTTTATTATTACATTATTTCACAATTCATTTTCGATATTTTCATTGATAAGTTTCGAACAAAGTTTATTTTTCTAGAAAAATTATATCTGCTCCTAAATTAAAATTTCTGATACAAGCTTAAATCAACACCTATATCAAAATATAATAAAAATCAAACGAAACACTTATCAAATGAAAATAAAAGATGAGAAATTAAGCTCTATTTATATCAGACCATAAGACAACATTGGATTTCAAATGTAAATTTTAAAAATTTATTCAATACAATCTAAACAGTATAATATATCAAATAAAAGTATAAAATTCATCTCTAAAATTTTTAGATAAAGATAAAAAGATTATACTATTTAAATTATAACTCATTGACAATATTAAACACTTTTGCTTAAACAATAATGATTGAATTATATTTTTTAATTATTTTATGTTTTTGCTCAGCACTTGTGCTCATAACTCATAAGAATATATAAGTGAGTCGTTATAACACCAAAATGTCAGTTTCGAACATCTGAAGCGTACATTGGGTGCACCCCCCAATAGGGACTTTCTAATTCTTTGACATCATCTTTCACAATAGGATTATGACGATGATAGAAGAACTGGAATGAAACCACGAGTTGAATACTGTTATTAGTGTCGGTGCTTTCTTCCATTACCTTGATCATGTCAATGCAGCATTTCCCGTCGTACCAAAAACTGTTACCGTCAAGCCGCATAATCTCGCTTGGCATCCAATACCCGTCATAGCTGAAACTTGGGCCATGCATCACTTTAACGCAATACTTATGTGAGTAATATGACAGTTCAGTTACGTCCACTTGGTGACTCCCATAGAATGCAGGAAACATGACACAAAAGATGAATCCCAACAAGCTATCACCTGGGGCAACATCTAGAGTAACGGTCCCTCTTTCTGGGTTTATATATCTGAACCATCCCGCGTCTGCACCTGATAACACACTTAACTTGGGATGATTGTGCCAGTGGTTCCACACAGAAAGAAACTCATCCGTATCCTCCTTAAATCGCCATGGTGTTGTAGCACATGTAGGTGCTGCTGCTAGTGCTCGCTTTAGTCTTCCATAGGCATGTTCCATAATTCTGTTTCTTGCATTCCCTTCCAATTTGTTGCAGTTGGTGAAATTGAAGGACATATCCTCAAATTGCTGCTGCTGGATTGGCTCTTCAGCCACAGAATCCAAAGCAGATACAGATACAGTGTGTAGCGAGCGGCAGTAGCGATGCTGGAAGCTCTGCTATGGACTCAAGGCTCTCACAGGATCTCACGTTCAGGTATTTCAGCTTCTGGGAACATACAGCAGACGGAGGAACTTGACACAGACTCTTGCAATGAGAGATACTCACTTGTCTAAGATTTGAAGCTTTTGATAAATCTGGGAGCTGGATTAGGCTTGACGAACCATCAAGATCCACTTTCCTTAGACTTACAAGATTCTGAAATTAATTAATTAAAAGGTAGGTAGGTATACTTGCATGTGTATGGATGGAATCAAATTAATTTCACAATCTTGTTTCCATACCTGTTCACCTTCCCAAAGCGTTTGCAATCCACTGTAGCGCATTATGATTTCAACAAATCTCTCAGCACCAAAAGAATACGGAAAAGATTTCAAAGGAAACTCGTCCCAATGAAGATAGCTTAACTTCTTTGGCAGGGATGTAATTCCTTCTGGAGCACACAACTTGTTTTTGGAATCCGGTGCATGAAATCTAACAAGCTTCAGTTCTGGCATTCTTTCAAATGTCTCAGGGTGCAACCTTGTCATGTCAATTTCTGACATGTTTAAAGTGATACTTTGAATAACTTGAGTTCCCTGCATAGTATGTATGTCAAAATTAAATATATATCAAAATGGGACAAGTTTACAATCTGGGTAATCTTATGCTTACCTTATTGTGTTTCAGTACTTCATAGGTATCACAAGAATCCCATAGTCTACTGCGTTTTCCTGGATCATCTAGACATTCTTCGCGAACAATTTCACGACCCATTTCTCGAATTAAGTCATGCATTGACACACAACCATTTGAAATGGAAATAAGAGCTTTATTACAAAGATTTGTCAACCCGATAGTTGTTGCGTATCCGCAGGAATCAAGAACAGATTGTATCATCTCTTCTTCTGAATTTGTATCAAAGAAACATGCAAGATGCAAAAAGATGTTCCGATCATTACGATCCAGTTCATTATAACTCAATCGCAGTATACTTTGGATTTTTTCATCAGGCATCTTTTCAAGTTTGAGCAGTTCACTTTCCCACTCTCGTTGAGTTTTTCCTTTAAGAAAGGAACCCAAGATTTTCAATGCTAAAGGGAGGCCTTTGCAATAGTTAAGCACTCTCTTGGACAACTCAACTTGTTCTGCTTCTATAGCGCAGTTTTGCTTGAAGGCATTCAGGCTGAAAAGCCGAAGAGAATAATCAGAATTCAATGTCTCAACTTCATGTATATGATCAGCATCCGCCTTAACAAGGACATGCTTGTCTCTTGTTGTCACTATGATTCTGCTACTTGCCTCAAACCATGTATGTCCTCCACATAAATCTTCCATTTGGTCTGAATCATTGACATCATCAAGAACAACAAGAACCTTTGTTCGACTAAGTCTTCTCTTGGCAAAATTAGTTATTCCACCAGGCGTGACATAGGAACTTGCATCTTCTTCCTTTAGCAGTTTCGAAAGAAGTTCTTTTTTCAAATGTTCTATAACATATTTCTGAACTCTTTCTCTTACATTGTCCAAAAAGCAAAATCTTTCAAATCCATCACACAATATATTGAAAAGTACTCTAGCAAGCGTGGTCTTACCAACACCGCCCATTCCCCAAAGGCCAATAATAGAAACTGCTTCTGATTCTGTGCACAACAATGATTCTAGCTCTGCAATTGGTTCATGAATTCCAACAAGACCCTGCATCAGATCACCTTGGCATGTTTGGTTTAACCTTTGTATGACCCGTTTGACAATTTCATCAATGAGTTCATCATCATTGCTGCATAACATGAGGCAAACTTCATATTGTTATTGTTGTTGTTGACTTGTTTAGTTTAATAAATATATAATATATAAAGCGAAGCATTTAATGTGAGAATGGATTTACCCCTTCCACAAAAATCTCATTTATCAAAAGATACCCAGTCTAATGTTGTCATGATGGGTCTACATTATATCAAAGAAGAAACAAAATAATCTAGGAAACAAATGAAAGAGAAAAAAGAAAAAAACTGACCTGAAGATTGATGATGGTGAATGCAATCCAGACAACTTGGCAGCTTCCTTGAGAGCATCTCGCCATATTTGCACCTTGTCTGCAGATCTTATCTCATGATTAGCAAGTGCATCGTGATAGCTTCCCCTTTGATGGCGCACCCATTTTTTCTTCTGCATTCCATTATTTTGACTAGTTCTTCCAAACACCACTTGGAAGAAGCATAATCATGGGAGAATATGATCAAAGCAATTTGTGATTGTTCAATGGCTGTAAGGAGTGAGTGTGATATTTCAGTTCCTTCCCTCAGCATGTAATCCACATATGTGTCGATGTGTTTGTCCTCTAGAGCCTTAAGCAGATGGCTGAGAAAACCGCGGCGAGTGTCTGTGCCTCTGAAGCTGAGGAAGACATCATACTTAATAATTTCAGAAGAAGCATGCGCAGCCATATCCTCTTCCTAGCAAAAATTATTGAAGATCACACAATTACCTGCTTCATCATCGATGAACACATGCATATAAATGAAAGGACCTAGGCGAGACAACAAAATAAAGAGAAATTGAAAATATATGACTATGTACTGAAACGAAAAATGTAAGGATACCATTGTTTACAAGATAATTAAGGGAGTTGGAAACAAGTGATGAGGCTGGAGGAGACAGTATCAGCAGTGTGGGCAGTTAAGTGTGCAATTCAACTAATTTCAAATAATTCAGATGAGAGATGTTGTGCTACTGAACTAAGGCATGCCAGGTCTTGGTTGTAAAAACTAAAGAGTAAAGTAGTACAGTGAAGTCAAGGTGTGGAGAACACGCAAACAATACATAGAAGTTGGATAGTCCAAACTCCAAGTAACAGTTTTTCCGCCAAAATGAACACTGTTAATGATCTCTCTCAATACAACACGTGGCCAAGTCATTTCTCCCAAAAGAGAGCACTGTTCGCTACAGTTCGCCGAAGCGGGAATTTTCCCGCACAAATCAGATTCCATCTCTTCCTTTTTAGTTTTGGAGTTTTGGTGACTGAAAATTAAAAAGCAACCCAAAAGAAAATTTATTTTTGTATATTTTTGTATATTACACACTAAAAATAATTTACATATTAATAATTTAATATGTATAAATTATAATGTGTATTATAATATATTAGTAGCAATTAACAAATAAATTTAAAAAATAATAAAAGTGTATAAATATATAAAAAATTAAAAAGCTATTGAGAAATATAGGTTTAGATTAATGTAAAAAATAACAACTATAAAAAAAAAATTTTGTTTTGATTCTTTTTATGACAACAGTAAGTCAATAATAATTGAACAAATTTTTTAAACAATTAAAATTATTAAAATAATACTTTAAAACAAGATGAAAGACAAACTTTTATCAGATTATATAATTGTATACGTTGAAAAATAGAATATTTCAAAATTTATTTCAGATGATAAATTCATAATTTTAATTACATGAAATATCGTAGAACAAATTTTAAAATATCAAAATCCTAAGGTATGTAGTTGAATGTTAATTTTTATATAATATAATTGTTAATTTTAACTTATATACTATAAATTTTATTTTATTGGCTTTTTTATGTTATATTTTAATTTATTTGTATTTAATTTGATCCCTCTTAAAAAATTTCTGGATCTGCCATTAGGTGGATTAATGATTCAGTCAAATTCCAGTATTTACTATGGACAGGATATGCATTATCCCAAAGAGAATATAGGAGTTTCAGCTTTTATTAACATAAATTTTCATTCATGTACGAACAAATTTCAGTTCATTGATGTTATAGGAAGGTTAATTTTTGATTGATGTTAGTCTTTATTGAATAATCACTTTTTTGTTTTATAAATTAGCTTTTTAAAATTTTTTATTGAATAGTTACTTTTTTGTTTATTGAATAGTCATTTTATTTTGTTATGTCAAAGAATTTAAGTGTTTCTAAAACGGACTGAAATCAACATTTTTTTCAAATAAGTGTTTTTCAATAGTGATATATACACTTTTTCGATTCATCTAGTCTATTAATTTCGGTTTATTTGTGTTTTTTGGGCTCTTAATGTTTTATAAATATTCTAAATCCATTCACTGGAACCTAAAAAAAAACAACAGCCAAACAGTTCTAACAGATATATACATTAACATTAGATTTTTTATTAACATTAGATTTTCAATAACATTTACATTGATATTCACATATATACATTAAAGAAGAAGCGTTTGTTTTTTTAAACAAATTAAACAAAATAGTGTTAATTACAACGAGTCAAAGAAACTATAATCTATTTACTATCTATATGCGCAGATGTGAATTTACAAAAAGGACTTGAGAGAAAAGTAGATGATTTCGGGAGTCTTATGGCTTCAGATGCCTGAATCACTTTGTCTCTAATTTTGTTAATTTTGTAGAACATAATGTTTGGACCATATTCGCACCTGAAGGCATCAATTTCTTCCTACAATTCAATTGAAAGGAATTAGTTACATAAAAAATGAACCGAATTTCATTAATTTAGAAATTACTTACTTGTTTTCAGTTTTTATATTGATACTTTTTCCTTTTTTAATCTTTGAGGATCAATTGTTTCCAACCATTTCATCACGTATATCGCGCAATTATAACTAAAAAAAGAAATAAGTAACATATGATTAATAGTATACACAATGAAACACATTAAAAATAGCACTATAACAAATAAAGATTTTTTACTTTGTTCGTTGACTGCCATGTCTGATATACTCGGGTTTAACTCCCTCTCCGTCCTTTATCAAGGGTTTTGTCCCAGCATAAACCCTCATCTGAGATACTATTAATTCCGAAAAAGGATACAAAAAGTAAAATCAAGCACAAGCAGTGATTGAATAAAATGTGATAAACATTCAATCAGTAAGAAAAATATTTTATATATGCAAAATAACTCAACTGAACACTTAATAATCAAGTGAATCTAAATCACCAACTCCAATGAACCGAACTCCATTCATGTTTGAATAAAATGTGATAAATATTTAATCAGCAAAAAAATATTTCTGCATGCAAATGAATTCAATTGAACACTTAACAATCAAGTGAATGTAAATCACCAACTCTAATGAATCGAATTCTAATCATCTTTAAATAATTTACAACAAAAATATGTATGATGTAAATAACTTGCATAAACTTGTTCAGTTTAATTCTTGTTTCAGGTATTTCATCTTTTTTTTTGTTGACAGGATCAAGTATATAAAATGCCATCTTTTTTACATCAACCATCCACAACCACCAATAGTCTCTATTGTAAATTGACACAAACAGCTGAAGTTTAAAAAATTGATAGAATATTTCAGTCTAAATGATAGCAAACGACAGAATTATCAAAGAAGTTTTAGAAATCACAACTTACAAATGAATACGATGCCAATTTTTTTTGTCAAGAAAATAGAGGTAGTGCGCATATTGTTCGATCCAGTAGGCCTTGTTGGTATTTGGATCAATGTATTTCATATCATAGTTTTTTAACATAAAATTCTATAAAATAAACCTCAATTAAATTACAAATGAACCAAATTATTTATCAGAATCAATAAATTATTTAGGAAATAAAAAATTTGGCTTACCAAAATATCTATACTGCGTTTTCCTGAATCATCTAGACATTCTTCGCGAACAATTTCACGACCCATTTCCCGAATTAATTCATGCATTGACACAATTGTTTGAAATGGAAGTAAGAGCTTTATTACAAAGATCTGTCAAGCCGAAAGTAGTTGTGTATCCACAAGAAGAGATTTTATCTGCTCTTCTTCTGTATTTGTATCAAAGAAACATGCAAGTTCCAAAAATATATTTCGATCATTACGATCTAATTCATTATAACTCAGTCGCAATATACATTGGATTTTTTCATCAGGCATCTTTTCAAATTTCAAGTTTGGCCAGTTCACTTTCCCAATCTTGTTTAGTTTTTCCTTTAAGGAAGGAACCCAAGATTTTTAATGCTAAAGGGAGGCCTTTACAATAATTAAGCACCCTCTTGGACAACTCAACTTGTTCTACCTTTATAACGCAGTTTTGCTTAAAGGCATTCAAGTTGAAAAGCCGAAGAGATTCATCAGGATTCAATGTCTTAACTTCATTATATGATCTGCGTCAGCTGTAACAAGAACATGCTTATCTCTTGTTGTCACTGTGATTCTGCTACTTGCCCCAAACCATGTATGTCCCCACATAAATCTTCCACTTGGTCTGAATCATTGACATCATCAAGAACAATAAGAACTCTTATTCAACCAAGTCTTTTTTGGGCAAATTAGTTATTCCACCAGGCGTGAGAAAGGGAGTTGCATCTTCTTCCGTTAGCAGTTTGGAAAGAGGTGCTTTCTTCAAATGATCTATACCATACTTCTCAGCTCTTTCTCTTACATTGTTCAAAAAGCAAAATCCTTCAAATCCATCACACAATCTATTGAAAACTGCAGTCGCGAGAGTTGTCTTACCAACACCGTGTCGTATCCTTGGTTGTGTTGGTCACCACCTTCAAACATGCAAAAGAACTTGCTAAGAAACTACGCACGTTTATGAAATTGACAAAAGTAAAATCATGCTGATGTACTTATTATTTGTGTTACATACAGTATCTTGTATGTTCACACTTCACAGTAACCAATAGCCACTACCACTAGCACCTGGGAAATATTATATTTAACATGCAAAATGTCTGTTTAGAACAGTGTCTTTGGTTGTGTTGGTTAAATATAAGATTAACCAACCTTCAATGTGCAAAATCCTAAAAGGAACTAGGTAACAAACTTCGTTAAAATGGAATCTCCAACTTGCCTCGCTTGAGTGGTTTATTCCCATATAATTTTACTCATTTCTTCGTTAAGATTTTTATTAACTTAGCAATTTAGACCTTTTTCTAATACTAATAAAAAGACAAACTTCTAATGCCAAAAAAGCTAAGGAAAATGTCTCATTGCTCTATAGATTAGAGTGTTTTAATAATCTCCACTATCCATGATGAAGAACAAAATGAGAAGAATCTGTCGTTCAAATTTTACGTCGATCTAACGGTAAAAAAATGAAAAACTGCTACTCAAATATTGCGTAACAACCAAAAACTTATTTTCTCTCAATTTCTTCCACTATAGACCTCTAATCAATATTTCCACCATCCAAAATAAAAAACAAAATGAAAGGAGCACAATGGGAAAAATTTTACTTTTTGCTTAATATTTTGTCGAAATCACTCACTAATTTTTTTGCTTTATCTTACTAAATTTATTTTTATTGCTCAAGGACTGCATCTATGGAGTCTCTTTCCGGTAGAACCAAAAAAGTATCTCTTATTACCGTGTAATGACAGATCCAAAAAATTTTAACAGTAGAGGCAAAGTATATATAACATAATAATTATTTGTGTTTAGCTAACATGTATCTTAAGGACGCATGACAAGCTTATTATTAGTTGAAGATTTTAAATTTTTTCATTTAATAACTGCAAAATAAATTCATTGAAAACTTAAATTTTTTATATTTTCAATACAAATATTTTTAATTTGTAATCTTAATGTATTTTTAGGACATAACATAGATAAACTCTAATAAGTTTTATAATAAAAATTAGCTATCAAATTATTCCTTAATCATGTATTTGTGTATAAAAATATTTATTGTTTAATTTATTTTCAATATGTATTTTATATTTTAATACAAAATATATAATTTATAAATTAAAATATTAAAATAGTAATTTTAATAATAATAATAATATATAATTTAGAATTCTATGTTTTAGGTTTCATATTTACAATTGAAATGTCTCTTTTTCTATATATATCACTAAAAAATTGAGTAAAAAATGATTGTGGGATCAATTCAATAATTTAACGAGAATGTTCAAAATAATTTTAAATTGTTGCCTCCACTACAATGTGTATAGAACTATAGATCCGTCCTGCCACCATGCATGAGTGCAACCGACTCCGAAACACCACCTCTTTCATCTGAGTCATCTATGGAACCACCATTACCTTCCTCAATAGACGGTACATTCATATTAAGATTTACATCATTTACCGACTCCATGCTCATGCCACCACGAACATCTGAGGCATATATTGGGTGCACACCCCAATATTCTACTTCTTTGTCATCATCTTCCTCAATAGGCTGACTCAAAATAAGACGATTGTAGAAGAACTTGAATGAAACCTTGAGTTGAATATTATTATTATTAGTGTTGGTGTTTTCTTCCATTACCTTGATCATGTCAATGCAGCATTGCCCGTCGTACCAAAAATAGTAATCGTTAAGCCATATATCCTCATCTGGCATCCAATGCCCATCATAACTGAAACTTGGGCCATTCCTCACTTCAACGCAATACGTATATGACACTGAAGTGGCGCTCACTTGGTAACTCCCAGAGTATGCAGGAAAAACGACCCAAAAGATGAAACCCAACAAGCTATCACCTGGGGCAACATCAAGAGTGACTGCCCCGTTCTGTGGGTTTATATATCTGAACCATCCCGGGTCTGCACCTGACAACACATTTAACTTGGGATGATTGTGCTGCTTGCCTGACAGATAACGATACGGGTGCTTATCCTCCTTATCCAGCCATGCTGTTGTAGCACATGTCGGTGCTGCTGCTAGTGGTCGCTTTAGTCTTCCATAGGCATGTTCCATAATGCTGTTTTTTGCATTCTCTTCCAATTTGTAGCAATTGCTGAAATTGAAGGTTATATCCTCAAATTGCTGCTGCTGGATTGCCTCTTCAGCCACAGAATCCAAAGCAGATACAGATACAGTGTGTAAGGAGCGGCAGTCGCGAGCAATTACGCACACAACCGATGCTGGAAGCTCTGCTATGGACTCAAGACTCTCACAGTTGCTCACGTTCAGGTATTTCAGCTTCTGGGAACATACAGCAGATGGAGGAACTTGACACAGACTCTTGCAACCAGAGATACTCACTTCTCTAAGATTTGAAGCTTTTGATAAATCTGGGAGCTCCATTAGGCTTGACGAACCATCTAGATCCACTTTCCTTAGATTTACAAGATTCTGAAATTAACAAATTAACTAATTAAAGCATGTGTATGGGTATCAAATGAAAAAGAATATTGTTTCCATACCTGTTCACCTTCCCAAAGCTTTTGCAATCCACTGTTGGGCATTATGATTTCAACAATTCTCTCAACACTTAAAGAAGGCGGCAAAGATTTCAAAGGAAACTCATCCCAATGAAAATACCTTAACTCGTTCGACATAGATCTAATACCCTCTGGAGCATACAACTTGTTTTTGGAATCGGCTGCATGAAATCTAACAAGCTTCAGTCCAGCCATTCTTTCAAATGTCTCAGGGTGCAAGCTCATCCGGTCAATTTCCGACATGTTTAATTCGATACTTTCAATAGCATCCGTTCCCTGCATAGTATATACGTATGTCAAAATGAAACATATATTATATCAAAGTTCCACCAAATAAATGTGAAAAAAGTAGAATCTGATAATCTTACGCTTACCTTATTGTCTTTCAATACTTTACAGATATCCTGAGGATCCCACAGTCTACTGCGTTTTCCTGGATCATTTAGAGATTCTTCGCAAACAATTTCACGGCCCATTTCTCGAATTAAGTCATGCATGGACACATAACCATTTGAAACGGAAATAAGAGCTTTATTATGAAGATTTGTCAACCCGATAGTTGTTGCGTATCCGCAGGAATCAAGAACAGATTGTATCAGCTCTTCTTCTGTATTTGTATAAAAGAAACATGCAAGATGCAAAAAGATGTTCCGATCATTACGATCCAGTTCATTATAACTCAATCGCAATATACTTTGGATTTTTTCATCAGGCATCTTTTCAAGTTTGAGCAGTTCACTTTCCCACTCTCGTTGAGTTTTTCCTTTAAGAAAGGAACCCAAGATTTTCAATGCTAAAGGGAGGCCTTTGCAATAGTTAAGCACTCTTTTGGACAACTCAACTTGTTCTGCTTCTATAGTGCAGTTTTGCTTGAAGGCATTCAGGCTGAAAAGCCGAAGAGAATCATCAGAATTCAATGTCTCAACTTCATGTATATGATCAGCATCCGCCTTAACAAGCACATGCTTGTCTCTTGTTGTCACTATGATTCTGCTACTTGCCCCAAACCATGTGTGTCCTCCACATAAATCTTCCATTTGGTCTGAATCATTGACATCATCAAGAACAACAAGAACCTTTGTTCGACTAAGTCTTTTCTTGGCAAAATTAGTTATCCCACCGGGCGTGACAAAGGGACTTGCATCTTCTTCCTTTAGCAGCTTGGAAAGAAGTTCTTTCTTCAAATGATCTATACCATATTTCTCAGCTCTTTCTCTTACATTGTTCAAAAAGCAAAATCCTTCAAATCCATCACACAATCTATTGAAAACTGCAGTCGCAAGAGTTGTCTTACCAACACCGCCCATGCCCCAAAGTCCAACAATAACAGCTTCAGATTCCGTGCACAAAGATACTAGCTTTTCAATTGGTCCATGAATTCCAACAAGACCCTGCAAATCACCTTGGGGTGATTGGTTTAACCTTTGTAAGACACGTTTGACAATTTCACCAACAAGGTCAGCATCATCCCTGCATAATGTGTACGAGGCAAAATTATTAGTATTGTTGTTGTTGTTGTATTGTTTAGTTTAATAGTGTGAGAATGGATTTATCCCTTCCACTAAATCGCATTTATCAAAATATACCCTAATCTAATAGTGTTACAGAAGAAACAAAATAATCTATGAAAAAAAAAGATTGCTGACCTGAAGCTTGATGACGGTGAATGGAATCCAGACAAATTGGCAGCTTCCTTGAGAGCATCTCTCCAGATTTGCACCCTGTCTGCAAACCTCACCTCATGATTAGCAAGGGCGTGGTGATAAATTTCCTTTTGGTGGCGCACCCATGATGGGTCTACATTATGGAAAATAGGTATTACAATTTGACCATTTTTTTCCCTGCATTCCATTATTTTGGCTAGTTCTTCCAAACACCATTTGGAAGAAGCATAATCCTGGGAGAATATGATCAAAGCAATTTCTGATTGTTCAATGGCTGCAAGTAGTGAGTGTGATATTTCAGTTCCTTCTCTGAGCATGTAATCCACGTATGTCTTGATGTGCTTGTCCTCTAAAGCCTTGTGCAGATGGCTGAGAAAACCACGGCGAGTGTCTCTGCCTCTGAAGCTGAGGAAGACATCATACTTAATAATCTCAGAAGAAGCATGCGCAGCCATATCCTCTTCCTTGCAAAAATTATCGAAGATCACACAAGTACCTGCTTCATCAATGAACATACATATAAATGACAGGACCCAGGTGAGACAAGAAACTAAAGAGAAATCGAATGAACATTGTAACGATAAAATTGTGTACAAGCTAATTAAGGAAGTTGGAGACAAATGATGAAGATCAGAACAGAGGCTGAGGCTGGAGGAGATTGTGGCAGCGTGAGTAGAGTGAAGGGTACACAATGGAGTCAACGCGTGGAAACTAATAAACACATAGTACGAGGTTGTTTGCACTTTCCACGAAAGCTCGCTTGTGATTACTGTGGTGGTCGGTCCAAAGAAAGCTTAAAAAAACACAGGAGTTTAAGTTAAAGTAATGTTTGTTTAGACTTTAGATACATTGCGTTACGCCCTTCAAAAGATTCTTACCGGAAACCGTGTCTTATCTTTGGTCGTGTCGGTCAAATATAAGAGTGACCACCTTCAAACGTGCAAAAGAACTTGCTAAGAAACTAGGCACGTTAATGAAATTGACAAAAGTAAAATCATGCCGATGTACTTGTTATACAAATAACAGTATCTTGTATGTTCACACTTCACAGTAACCAATACTCCCATTTTAACAATATCTTTTACTAGTAACCAATAGTCCTATTTTAACTTGTTGGATAATTGATCAAGTTTGTTTAAGATAAAGTTAAAATTGATTCATCATGCATCATTCTTCAGGAGCTTCATAAAATAAAATTGCAAACAGAAGGAAGAACATAATTAAGGTATAAGAGAATCGAAATAGAAGAAGAATGTAGAATCACAGAAAAGGGAGTATCAATGTGATAGTCCCCAAAGCAGTGAAGGATTGTATTATGTAAGTGTGTAAAAGCATATATTAGAAATAACAGAAACCATATTTGGCATTGGAGAGGCCAATTCTCTCCCTTAATTCTATTTATATCATCCTCTCACCTCATTCCTTTATTTTCTTCTTCACTCTCCTCCTATACATGAATTGAAAAGGAGTAATTTTCCCATTCTGCTCTTGATCATCCTTGCTGCTGAGCTGTGTAGCAGAAAGCTCCCTTGAAGAAAAGTATTCCATTTTAAAGTTCCTATTTGTGGAAGAAAGTGGTTCTTCCAGCTCTAGATCACCTTGGTTCTCATCAACTTGAGTTATCTCTGGTCTTCTCTTGGATTTAGTATCCGAGACATATATTGGATGGACACCACACTCTTTTATTCCTGTGGAATTAAGGGAGTAATGGAAATCAAATAATACCTTGTACTTATGAACATTATCTTCATCACTTACTTTGTCTTGTTTCGTTCTCCTCATCATATCAATGCAGCATTGCCTATCATACCACATATACACATTGTCAGATTCCTTATCAACTGCACGGTCATATATCACCCACGAACTCTGATCACGCACGCTTGGACCATCACTCGTTTCAATGAAGTAAGAACATTTCAAACTTTCCGAGCCTAAGCCTTTTTCCTCTCTAGGAGGAAGAACAGCACAGAAGATGAAACCTCGGAACATACTGATACTAGAAGCAAGTAGGACAAGTTCAACAGTCATGCAAGTTTCGGTTGTTCTATAGCTGAACCATCCTGGAACTTGGCTTCCTGGTAAGCAAACATGAACCCTGAGTTCATAATTATTATCAAAGTTTGCATAATAGTACTCATTCCTCTGTGCTGTTGGTAGCCATGCGTTTGCTGCTTGCTGTATTCTGACATAGGCGTTTGCCATAATGGCCTGGATTGTAGCCTTCTCCAACTTAACACAATTGGTAAATGCAAATGTTTTATATCCGAAATTCTCTTCTTTGATTGGTTCAGCCATGAAAACAGTATGTAATGATGTGCAGTTAACAGCAATTAAAACCAAAATGGACAATGGAAGCTCTGGTATTGATTGAAGCTTCTCGCAATTACTCAAGTTGAGGTATTTCAGCCGTGACAGATGCTTAATGCTTTCGGGCAAGCTTCTCACACTGCTGTGACACATTGATAAGTCCTTCAATGATGAAAGCATGCTTATATTGTCTGGCAGCAGAGAAAGGTTGGAACAGTAATCCAGTTTTAGCCGTTCAAGCGGAGCTGATAACACCAATTTGTCTGTGCCGTGGTTAAGCTGTGTCAACGAGAACTCTCTGAGACCAATGCAGCTATGGAAGGAGAGTGTCTTAAGAGATTGATGATGAATGTTGTGCTGGAAACTTCTTAGTTCATTACAATCATTTAGAAAGAGATAACCCAGCTTTTGAGAAGACAAAACAGATTGGGGAACTTGCTGCAGACTCTTGCAGTTGGAAACATTTACTTCTTCAAGATTTGGGGCCTTGGAGAAATCTGGGAGCTCGACTAGGTGTGATGAATAATTAAGATCTACTAGCTTCAGATTTACAAGATTCTGCAGAAGAATTAAAATAAATTCATGAGCCCAGTCTTTTTAAAACGATATACATGTGTTTAAACAAAAAAGGAAGTTGCACTGCATACCTGGACACCTTCCCAAAGCTTCTCCAACTGACTAGACGGCATTATAATTTCCACAAGATTTTCCGCACAAAAAGACAATGGTAAAGATTTCGAAGGGTAGTCTTCCCATTGAAAAAATCTCAGCTCATCTGACAAGGATTCAATACCATGAGGAGCACAGAGCCTATGCTCACCATCCCATGAATGAACATTTAAAAACTTGAGCTTGTACATTCTTGCAAATATCTGAGGATGCAAGCTTAGCATGTCAATTTTTGACATGTCTAATGTTATGCTTTCAATAGTTTCAGTTCCCTGCAGCATCAAGTCAAAGTATATTGGAATTACTACAAAACTAACTAATTAAAGCCATCTTTAGTTTATATTTGATAAAGGATATATACTATACTTACCGTGTCATATTTCAATACTTTATAGATATCAGTAGAATCCCATAATCTACTGCGCTTTCCTGGATCATTGGGAGACTCTTCACGAACTACTTCACGTCCCATTTCTCGAAGCAAGTCGTCACTTCACTGCTTAAAATGGAAATAAGAGCTTTGTCTTGAAGAGTTTTTAACCCAATAGCTGTTGAGTATCCGCACGCATCAAGAAGAAATGTGACCTGCTCTTCTGAAACTGTCTTGAAGAAACATGCAAGGTATAGAAAAATATTCCGATCATGACGATCTAGTTCGTTATAGCTCAATCTCAATATATTTTGAATTTCTACATGAGGCATTTTTTCAAGTTTAAGAAGCTGACTTTTCCACTCCTGCTTACTTTTTCCACAGAGAAAGGAACCCATAACTTTTAAGGCTAATGGAATTCCTTTCGCATAGTTAAGAACCCTCATGGATTGCTCAACTTGCTCTGTGTCCATGTAGTTTTGTTTCATGGCATTCAACTTAAAAAGCTCAAGAGACTCATCCTGATTTAATGCCTTAACCTCATGAATATGATCGGCTCTATTCAGCACATGTTTATCTCTAGTTGTCACCATGATTCTACTAGTTAGCCCAAACCAATCATGTCCTCCACATAAATCTTCCAGTTGCTTAGAATCACTCACATCATCAAGAACAAGAAGAACTTTTCTGCGACGGAGTCTTCTCTTGGCAAAATCAGTTATCCCAATAGGCATGATGAAAGAGACTACATCTTTTTCTACATCTTTAATGTCCAGCAGCTTAGATACAAGTTCTTTCTTCAAATGATTTATGCCATATTTCTGGACTTTTTCTCTTACATTGTCTAAAAAGCAGAGTCCTTCAAATTCATGACATACCCTATTGAAAACAAAACTAGCAAGAGTTGTCTTTCCAATACCACCCATGCCCCAAAGTCCAATAATAACTACAGCTTTTCATTCCTTGCACAATAATGATTCTAGCTCTGTAATTGGTTCATACATTCCGACAAGTCCTTGTAAATCTCCTTGGCACTTTTCATTCAACCTTTGTAACACGCGTTTGACAATTTCGTCAATAAGAGCAGCATCACTCCTGTACCAAACAAGGTACAATCCAAATTGTTCTTAGTGAATGGGTTTCCCTTAAGTATCACAAAATGATATCCCATTTCTACTACAAGAACTAATATAGTCCATCTTATTTCTCCCTTTAGGGTTAGAAAAACTCTCTTCTTACATTGTCTAAGAACTCAATGAATTTTGGTAACTGATCAAGATCTTCTAAAATGAGAAAGTTGGTAAAGTAATAAAGTGAGAGCTAATCACTCTTAAATTAAGATAGTAAAGTGCACATTTCATGGAAGTTACAAAATTAATGATGATTAACCCTTGACTTTACCACTTTACCAACTTCCTCATTTTAGAGGATCTAAATTCCTAATTAAAACCTGTTTGAATACTAACTTATGACAAAGTAAGGGCTTGTTTGGGTGAGCTTCTAAAAAAAATCTTTTTTCAAGTTATCTTTTTTTTAAAAAACTTATAGAGAAGTAAAAGTAATTTTATGTTTGGATATCTCATGTAAAAAGTTCTTTTTATCTATCAATTATGTTTGGGTATAACAATATAAAAGTACTTTTTTGTTTATTTATTACATGAAAAACATCTTTTTTTTAAAGAAAAAAGATCTTTTAAAGAAAGATGTAAATTATAGCTTTTTAAAAAGATTTTTTTTTATTTTACTAGTGCTTTTACTTTTATTTTTACTATTAGAAATTTGCCAAACACGTTAAAAAATAAAAAAAATCTTTTTTCATTGAAAAAAAATCTTTTTTTAACAAAATAATGGCGTCCAAACATGCACTAAAAATCAGCAATTTAGCCTCTAAAATTCTAAAAGCATCAATTTAATTCCCGATCAACATATACAGAATATAACTAATAGTTTTGAAATTTGAGGGATTAAAATAAAATACAGTTGCAATTGCATAGTGTAAAAGTAAAAGAACTTGCCCAAAGTTGGATGAATGCAGTCCAGACAAATTGGCAGCCTCGTTGAGAGCTTCTTTCAACATTAGCAACTGCGCCGCCGATGACGTTTTCCGATGGCCGGAAAGTGCATCGACATAACTTCCCCTTTGATGTCGCACACAAGATGGATCTACATCATAAAATATAGGTATTGCTGTTTGACCTTTCTCTTTCCTGCACTTCATTATTTTAACGAGTTCATCCAAGCACCACTTGGATGAAGCATAATCTTGGGAGAATATAATCAAGGAAATCTCTGATTCTTCAATGGCTGTAAGGAGTGAGTGTGATATTTGGGTTCCTTCTCTGAGCTTATAGTCTACATAGATCTCAATCTGTTTTTGGTTTAAAGCCTTAATCAGATGGCTAAGAAAACCACGTCTGGTATCTACGCCCCTGAAGCTAACGAAGATATCATATTTGCTTTCAGAAACAACGGACAGAGAAGACAACGAAGCCATTCTCTTCGATTTCGAGCATACAAACAGCTCTGAGGAGTAAACAAGTAGTCAACAACAATAATTGATGTAATTTCCATCAAACTTCTTCGGTAACAGTGATGTCATGATGTGGTGGTGTCTTTGCTTTGTCAACTAGCACTAGAAAGTTCCCTTGACTTCGTATAATTATCCTTATAATTGATGGAATTGTTAAGATAAGCATGTGGATGACCACGTTGGTTTACCTTCTTCATATTGAAGGAACCTCTCTTCAAGACAATCAAAATAAATCAAGGTTGAAATTAAAACTTTTTTATGTTTATAAATATTTTATTTATACATCTTTATTTTATATTTAATATATCTTTTATTTATTTTATAACATGTTATCAGCACGAAACTCTGATCAAATTTTTAGGAAGACTCAGGTAAAATTTTTTATTATGTCGAAGCTCTCTCATCTTGAATTCAATGCTCTTGATATTTCTGGAAACAATTATTTATCATGGATATTAGATGCTGAGATCCATCTTGATTCAATGAATCTTGGAGATACCATTAAGGCTGAAAATAATGCATCCCGGAAGAATAAAGCCAAAGTCATGATTTTTCTTCGTCGTCATCTTGACGAAGGATTGAAAAATGAATATCTCACATTAAAAGATCCTGCAGATCTTTGGAAAGACCTTGAAGAAAGGTACAATCATCAGAAAACGGTGATACTTCCTCAAGCTCGATATGAATGGACGCACTTGCGTCTACAAGATTTTAAATCCATAAATGAATATAATTCTGCAATGTTTCGAATCACCTCACGAATGAAATTATGTGGAGAAAAGATAACTGATCATGATATGTTGGAGAAAACTTTCTCAACCTTCCATGTCTCGAATGTGCTCCTGCAGCAGCAATATCAAGAAAAAGGATTTAAAAAATATTCTGAGTTAATTTCTTGCCTTCTTGTTGCTGAACGCAACAATGAGTTGCTCTTAAAAAATCATGAAATGCACCCGGCTGGTGCCACCCCAATTCCTGAAGTAAATGCGGCAAATTACCTCAGAAGAGGTAAATGGCAAGGTTTTAATAACAAGAAAAATTATAGAAGGAAAAGGAATTATATTCAAAAGAGATGATCTCACCAGAAGTGGGATAAAGAAAGAAATATCGGGTAGAATAAATCAACAGAGGATAAGTGTTTCCGTTGTGGTGGAAAGGGTCATTGGTCACGTACCTGTCGTACCCCAATGCACCTAGTCGATTTTTACCAGACATCTTTGAAAAAGGACGACAAGGAAAAAGAGTCGAATTTTGTTTCAAATGATGCTGAAAATTCCACCACTCATTATGATGTATCTGATTTCTTTGAGGATCCTGAAGAAAATATTGGTCATTTGATCAATGATGGAATAGTTTAATGTGTGAGATTGTTAAGTATTCATGTAAATAAATAATGTAAAGAGCTTATTGTTAAGTTTTATTTTCTATGTATTTAAGTTTCAAATATGATGTATATAAATAATAAAATATTAATGTTTATGAATTTTGAAATCATTAAATATGTCATGTTTTTAAATAAAATTTTAGTATATGACATTATTTTTATGTGCAGTATTTCTTAGAAAAATAATTTCGATCAAGAATTCAATTTAATTGTGCATACTACTCATTTTATTATTATTTGTCTTTAAAGAAAATGGCAAGAATATGTAATGAAGATGTATGCCTTGCGGATAGCGTAAGTTCGCACACTATTCTTAAAAGTGATATATATTTTACCCATCAAGAGCTATAATTTTGTTTCCTGGAGGAACAAAATTCATAATAAATAATGCACTATTATCTACCAAGTCTCGAAGAAACTTGTTGAGCTTTAAAGATATTCACCGAAATGGATATCATATTGAGACTATGAATGAGGGAAGTCATGAGTACTTATGTATCACAACTCATGATTCAAATAAAAAGGTTATATTAGAAAAGTTACCCTCACTTTCATCTGGGTTGTATTATACCAAGATTCGTGCAATTGAATCACATGCCACTGTAAACCAGAAGTTTACTAGCCCAAATAAATTCATAACTTGGCACGACCGATTGGGTCATCTGGGAACAACCATGATGAGGAGAATTATTGAAAACTCCCATAGACATTCACTAAAGAACCAGAAGATTCTTAAAACTAGTGAATTTTTGTTGTGCTGCATGTTCTCAGGGAAAGTTAATTTTAAGGCCATCACCAGTAAAGATTGGATTTGAGTCCTCTGAATTTCTAGAAAGGATTCAAGGTGATATATGTGGACCTATTCATCCATCATGTGGATCTTTTAGATATTTTATGGTCCTAATAGACGAATCTTCAAGATGGTCACATGTGTGCTTATTGTCCTCTCGCAACCTGGCGTTTGCGAGATTACTGGCTCAAATTATTCGATTAAAAGCACAATTTTCAGAAAATTCAATCAAAGCAATTCGTCTTGATAATGCTGGTGAATTTACTTCCCAAGCTTTTGATGTTTATTGTATGGCTAATGGAATAAGTGTTGAACATCTAGTAGCTTATGTTCACACACAAAATGGGTTAGCAGAATCGCTTATTAAACGCCTCCAATTAATTGTTAGACCTTTGCTTATGAGAACAAATCTCCCAACCTCGGTTTGGGAGCATGCTATTTTACATGCCGTAGCACTTATTCGTTTGAGGCCAACGAGTTACCATCACTTCTCTCCTATGCAATTAGCTTTTGGCCAGCAGCCAAATGTTTCCCATTTAAGAATATTTAGGTGTGCGATATATATTCTCATTGCACCACCTAATCGCACCAAAATGTGACCCCAAAGAAAATTGGGGATATATGTTGGATATGATTCTCCCTCTATAGTGAGGTATCTTAAGATACAAATTGGAGATGTATTTAAAATCCGGTTTGCGGATTGACATTTTGATGAATCAAAATTTTCAACATTAGGGGGGAGAGAATAAGCTTCCTGAAAAGGAGCTTAACTGGAATGCATCATCGTTGATGCATTTAGATCCTCGATAAAGGCAATGCGAACTGTAAGTTCAAAAGATTATACATTTGCAAAGAATAGCAAATGATTTCCTGATGCATTTTCCGATACAAAGAGGATAACTAAATCTTATATACCAGCGGAAAATGCCCCAATTCGAATTGATGTCCCAGTAGGACAAGTAACCACTGAAGCAAATTCACGCCAGAAGCGTGGCAGGACGGAAAATGCCCAATTCGAATTGATGTCCCAGTAGGACAAGTAGCCACTGAAGCAAATTCACGCCAGAAGCGTGGCAGGCCTGTCGGTTCCAAAGACAAAAATCATCGAAAGAGAAAAGAGATAAATATTATTTCTGTTGAAAAAGACATAGTAGAGACACCTGCAGTTGTCCAAAATTCTGATATAGTTTTAACGCCAGAAGACGTTCAGGTACCTGTAAATTGTGAAAATGACAAGATCTCAATAAATTATGTCTTTACAGGAGAAAAATAGGACCGAAATAAGACAATTGTCAATGAAATATTTGCATATAACGTGGCATTAAATATCATGCATGAAAGTAAGGATCTTGAGCCAAGATCAGTCGAAGAATGTCGACAAAAGGATGATTGGCCAAAATGGAAAGAAGCCATGAAGGTTGAGTTAGACTCACTTGCAAAACGTGAAGTCTTTGGACCCGTAGTCCGTACACTAGAAGATGTAAAACCTGTTGGATACATGTGGCTATTTGTGAGAAAACGAAATGAGAAAAATGAAGTTGTGCGCTATAAAGCCCGACTTGTAGCACAAGGTTTTTTACAAAGGCCCGATATAGATTATGAAGAAACGTATTCCCCTGTAGTGGATGCGATAACATTGCGTTATTTGGTCAGTTTATCTGCATATCATAAACTGCATATGCATTTAACGGATGTGGTAACAGCCTACTTATACGGCTCATTAGATCGGGATATCTATATGAAAGTCCCTGAAGGACTAAAGATATCTAAACCATCCAATGAATATTTGCAAGGGCTATACTCAGTCAAATTACAAAGATCTTTATATGGTCTAAAGCAATCTGGACGAATGTGGTATAATTGTCTTACTGAGTATCTGGCCAAAAACGGATTCAATAATGATGATATCTGCCCCTGTGTTTTCATAAAGAAAATTGGATATGGATTCATTATTATTGCTGTGTACGTTGATGATTTAAATATCATTGGGACTCCTGATGAGATTCCAACATTTATAAAAACTCTAAAAGAAGAGTTTGAGATGAAAGATCTTGGAAGGACTAAATTTTGTCTCGGCCTGTAGATCGAGCATACAAAAAATGGGATCTTTATTCATCAAGCGACATACACAGAAAAGATCTTGAAGAGATTTTATATGGATAAGTCACATCCCTTGAGTATCCCAATGATCATAAGATCTTTGGATGAGGAGAAGGATCAATTCCGTCCTAAAGGAGAAAATGAAGATATCCTTGGTCCTGAAGTACCACATCTTAGTGCCATTGGAGCGCTAATGTATCTTGCTAATAATATGTGACCCGATATATCATTTGCTGTGAATTTACTAGCAAGATATAGTTCCTCTCCAACCAGAAGACATTGGAGTGAAATCAAACAAATCTTTCGATATCTTCATGGGACGGTTGATATGGGATTGTTTTATCCCTATGGATCCAAGTCACAATTAGTTGGCTATGCAGATGCCGGATACTTGTCTGATCCACATAAAGGGAGATCTCAAACAGGATACCTATTCAGATATGGTGGTATAGCTACATCTTGGAGGTCCACAAAACAGACGATTGCTGCAACATCCTTTAATCATGCTGAGAGCCTGAGATACTGGCGATTCATGAAACTAGTCGCGAGTTTTTTTGGTTGAGGAGTCTGATTCAATATATTCTATCATCATGTGAACTGATTGATCATAAGATAGCTCCAACTGTCCTGTTTGAAGATAATACAGCATGCATTACTCAACTTAAGGGTGGATACATCAAAGGTGATAGAACAAAGCATATTTCTCCCAAATTCTTCTTCACTCATGATCTTCAAAATCAAGGGACAATTAATGTCCAACAGATTCGCTCAAGTGACAATCTGGCAGATTTATTTACAAAGTCACTCCCAAAATCCTCCTTTGAAAGATTGGTACATGAGATTGGGATGCACCGATTTTGAGACATTAAATGATGTCGGCAAGAGGGGGATCCTGTACTCTTTTTTCCTTGGTCAGATTTTTTTCCCATTGGATTTTTCTTGACAAGGTTTTTAATGAGGCAGTCCCCATCACAAAGGATATTGTACTCTTTTTCCTTCACTAAGGTTTTTTCCACAGGGTTTTCCTTTAGTAAGGTTTTAATGAGGCAATAATCATAAATGGTCATCCAAAGGGGAGAGTTAAGATAAGCATGTGGATGACCACGTTGGTTTACCTTCTCCATATTGAAGGAACCTCTCTCCAAGACAATCAAAATAAATGAAGGTTGAAATAAAAACATTCTCATGTGTATAAATAGTAGTAAGATACGAGACATTTTACATATTTACAAAAGCAAATGCAATTCTCTCTCTCTTTACTTTTAATACTTCTTTCTATCTTTATATATATACACATTACAACATATAATATTATTATATATATATATAAATCATTATTGAGCTAATTATTTTAATGCTAGAGTCTTCTATTTATACATCTTTATTTTATATTTAATATATCTTTTATTTATTTTACAACAGGAATTACTCATTTTTTTGGTTAAATGCTGATCAGATTTTAATTTTTTTTATTGATTAAGTGCGGGCCAAATTTTAATGAAAGTGATGGAATTACTCACTTTTGTTTCACATGTGTTTGAAGTACACACAAAAATTATATTGCCAAGGCATTCGTTGATCTCGCTTGATACATTTATCGTTTGTAAACCACTGATTAACAAATGAAATTCTAGTAGTAATGTAGTATACAACTATACATAAATCTCTGCACTCTTTCTGTTTTTTCCTATATATAAAATGAAAAGCATATTTGCGTGAGATTACTAATCAAGGAGGTTACAGAATCCACCAACATTTTCACCACAGCCACATCTTTTTCGATGGAAAAATTTTTGCCCTATGCACTTCATATTTATAACATAATAACTTTCTCAATGCATCTTCATTTGCTCAAAAAGAAAAAGGCTGCTGGTGCTTAAAATTTTATTTTATTAGATAGAGATATTTTATAAAATTATTGCATGATTTTGCAGAAAAATATGCAAATGACGGTTATAATGATATTTTGAATGCTATAACAGAGAAGATAAACATCACGATATATCCTGGTTCAATCCCAAAATAGGATCTACATCCAGTCTCTACCACAACAAATGGTAGAACTTTTCACTATAAACAAATTCAAGTTACAAATACCAATTCAAGCCAAATACAAAAACAAATTTCTCAAATGCCGCTCATGGTTTTTTCTTGATGTTCTCACATCCGAGCATGACAGAAATTGATACTCACTTTCTAAGCTCTCTCTTTCTTATAAATAAAATAACTCATATCAGGTAGCTATCCTAAAATAGAATGAAATGATGAAGAGATGAAAACTCTTAAGAGAAAAAAGATAATTGCACAATATCAGTCAAAATATAGTTTTTCGTTCCTTTTTTCTTTGAACATTGCAAAGTTTGTACATTTTCTGCCTATTTTTGACAGGCTGCTCCAACTGTTTCCTTATCATTGAAGGTGCTCTTGTTGAATTTTGATTGATCTATCGGTCTTAGCGAAATTCTGTTCTACATCATCTACTTCTTCTTTTGATTTTCTATGAGGATGGTGTCTTCCATGAATTCAGCTTTCGTACTGATGCAGAGACCACACCTCGTGAAATCATTCTTGACCAGGTTCCCTTGCTCTCCAAATTGAGCTTACTCCAACTTGGCTTCAATTTGTTTATTGCTGCACCAAAACAAACACATTATAACAACTCATACAATTTTTGCTCAGCACACATTAACTCAACCATAAATGTATGCCATCACAAAGTGAGTTAAGCCCCATTTTGGTCCCTGAGATTAATGAGTTGCACTGATTTAGTCCTCCAAATCCCGATTGCACTTAATTAGTCCCCCAGATTCGAAAAAATGCACCACGTTAGTCCTTAGCCATATTTCCGTCACTGGAGGACTGACGCCGTTAGTGACATGGCCAAATATTGCCACGCTGGACACTAGGAAACGGCGTCGTTTCTAAATTGGCGCTAAAAAACCCCTTTGAGTGATGTCGTTTCTATGCGATGGAAAACAAAACGTTGGCCTCTCCCTCTTTTGTCTCCACTCTTCGTCTTCAACTCCTCCTTGAGTGACGCAGAGGAAAAACGTCTCTCTTCCGTTACTCACTGAAAATAGGAACGAGTAACTGCAATAGGATTCCTGGAGACTGCTGGATCACGAGTGAACACTGTACAGTTGTCTGAGGAGGTACTTTGTCGCTACAAGGAGCTTCTGTTCCATCACCGAGGTTAGTGCAGATTTTAAAATTTTATTTTTTCAAATTTTAGGGAATGCGTTGATGGTTGTTGATCATAGTTTATTGCTTTGTATATTGTTTTTACCTAAGGTTTGTAGTGGAATTTGGGCTAAGGTTTTATTTCGATGTTGTCTGCCACTGTTTTTTGGGGTTTGTCTTCATGCTTTGTTCCGATGGTGGATAAATGTGTTTTATTTCGATATATCTCTCTGTCATGTATGAATGTAGTCGATGAAAACTATCTTAAAAGGATCATTGTGTGGAACTAGTGCTGAATTTTTTTTTTAAATCATGCAGATGGATGTGCACTTAGATATTATGTTCCACCATGGGGGAAAGTTTCAGAAAGATAAAAACGGGATGACTATATATTCTCCTGATAAGAAGGCATGCGTTGGTGACATTGATGTAGATACTTTATATGTTTTTTGGGTGAGAAATTATTATAAAGAACTAGGATATGATAGGATAGGAGAATGTTGGTGGCATGTGCTCGGGAGGATTAGACATTGGGCTAAGAGTTCTGAATTGTGATGATGAGTTGAGAAAGATGTGTTTCATGGGTGAAAAGAATAATGGGCTGGTTAATGAAGAAGAAATGAAGATGTACCTGATCTGTGCAGCCTATTTTGGATGAAATTTTGAATCTTTTTGTGAATCATACTTTTTGTTTTGTAGGTTTTGTGGGCTGAATATTATGGCAGTAGACTTTTAATATATTTGAATACAATATGACAATAAGACGCTCTGTGTCCTTTAGCTAAGGTGTATTTTGGAATTAGCTAAGTTGTCATTAATATGGCAGGATTATTGTTACTTTTGTTAAAAATTATTGATATGGTTATTATTATTATGACAATTTCTTCCAGCTTCAATTATGCTACATCAGATGCATTTTTTGCAATTTTTTTCAACAATTTCATTGAATGACAGAAAACAACTAGGAAATTTGAGAAGGAGAATTTTTCTTTCTTCTAATACATTTTCACACTAAACACAGTAACACAAACTCATCTTCAAGCTTTAACTACCAACATAAAACCAACAACAAATACTATAAACAAAGCCAAAACTAAAATGTACATTTTTTTGGGTTCTAACTTCAGCCTCTATCTTCCCAATTCTCCAAGCCAAATCCACCCTAACTTGGTCACCATCCACAGTAGAAATTACCCTTCCTTTGAGGTCTTCTTCTCCAATGTCAGCCCAGACAAACAAACCACACCACCTCTTACCATTAATATTGTAGTTAGGGCACCCAAAGAATGGCTTGTTAGGGTTAGCCTCTGTTGTGGACCACCGAAGAATAGGGCGGCACCCACACCCACACCACTGTGGAATACCCGATGCTCTACTTCGGCTGGAACTCCTTGTGTTGGACCGCATGGAACTCTGGTTTCCACTTGCAATCATGATGGTAAACTCGGAAGGGAGCAGGAGACGAAGAATGATGATTGGATTTTTGACGGTTTAGAATTTCACAAATGAATTCTCGTTGCAAGTATAGTTTCTAAACCAACAATAATCCTTTCATAAAAAAATTTGTTTGTCACAAGTACAAACCCCTATTAATAACCGAAGTATTTAAACCTCGGGTCGTCTCTCAAAGGACTTGCAGGGTAGTGTTCTTGTTATTAGTTATGGATTTATTTATTTTGGGGTTTTAGATGAGAAAAATGAATAGCAAATGTTTGGGGTTTTAGATGAGAAACATGAATAGTAAATGGTAAGAAAACTTTATTAACAAAATGGTCTTGGCAAGGTTTGGTTGTCAAGGGTCTTCATCATTATCACTAGCCACAAGCATGGTAGTTGCAAGGATTAATCTCACTAAGTCATCCTTTAATCAAGTAACAAAGGAAAGTCAAATGAGTAATATCAATCCAAGTCCATAAATCCTAGCTTTCCACTAATTGGATTAATGAAGGCTAGAGTTAATGGCTATCAACTATCAATCAATTGGACACTAGAAACTCAAGAAATCCTAAGTCACCTTCTCAAGCCAAGAACATAGAATTCTACTCTAACATCCTCTCAAGCATTTCATCAAACACTTGGAGGGTAATGAAGAAAGCACAAGCACTTTTATTTGTAAGAATAAAAGGAATCAACAACCAACAATTACAAAGAATTAACAAAACAACAATCAACAACATCACAATCACATGAATTATCTCAAATTGCATTATTAAAAGAAAACAAAAGAACAAAAATATCTCAATTACAAAACCTAGAAACAAAATAAGAGAAATTACAACAAGAGGATAGGGATAGAAAGAAGAACTAAAGTGTAGCAATCATCAATTGAAGGTAGAAGTAGAAGGAGACTTGAATTAAAACTAGAACTATGAGATCCTAATCTAACCCTAATTCCTAATCCCAATTCTAGAGAGAAGAGAGAGCTTCTCTCTCTAACTCTAACTACTTCTAAAACTAAACTATAACTAATGATCAAAAATATGTAAAGTATGTTGATTCCCCTTCAATCCTTGGCTTAAATAGCATCAGAAATGAGTTGGATTGGGCCCACAAGGCTTCTAAAATTGCTGGCCACGTTTTGCTTTAAGTGAACCAGGTGGCAGCAACGGCGCATGCGTGTACTATGCGCGTGCGCGCCACCATACGTGTAGCAACTATGGCAAATCTTATATCGTTTCGAAGCCCTGGATGTTAGCTTTCTAACCCAACTGGAACCGCATCATTTGAACCTCTCTAGCTCAAGTTATGGTCATTTAAGTGCGAAGAGGTCGGCTTGACAACTTTCCGGTTCTTTCATTTCTTTATGAGTTCTCCAACTTTTCATGCTTCTTTCTTTATTCCCTTGATCCAATCTTTGCCTCCTAAACCTTAAATCACTTAACAAACATATCAAGGCATCTAATGGAATCAAGGAGAATTAGATTTAGCTATTTTAAGACCTAAAAAGCATGTTTTCACATTCAAGCACAATTAAAGGAGAATATACAAAACCATGCTATTTCGTTGAATAAATGTGGGTAAAAGGTTATAAAATCCCCTAAATCAAGCACAAGATAAACCCTACAAATGGGGTTTATCAACCTCCCCACACTTAAACCAAGCATGTCCTCATGCTTAAGCTAATAGAGAAACAAAGGGTATCAACATTTATTCAATGTAAATAAACTATATGCAACCTAAACTATATGCAACTAAATGCAAAATGGTTTTACCTACTTGGTTAAAAATAAATAAATCCTCCAAGTCATACATGCACAAGTAGGGTCAAGATCATATAACGATTCATGAATCCTACCAATTCAAATATAAAAATTGAAGTTCAAATAGACTTGCAAGAAGAAAGCTTATGAAAGCCGGGAATCAAGGAGTCGAGCATCGAACCCTCACCAGAAGTGTTTGCACTCTAGTCGCTCGGTGTTTGGGGTTGATTCACTCAATTCTCCCCTAATCATGCTTTCCAAGATTTATTTTTCTTCTAACAATCAACGATTATTCAATGCATGCATACATGTATCATGAGGTCTTTTCTTTAGGTTGTAATGGGGTTAGGGTCAAGGTAGGATCATATATGGCTAGTGGACTTAGGATTTGAATCTTTGATTAACTTAAACTTTTCCACCTAACCTATATAATGACCTATACAATTAAGTACTAATCTAACTACCCATTCCTCACTTTTTCACATACTCATGAATTTTCTTTTCATTTCACAACACTTATGCATTGATTCTTATTGAGCTTCACTTTGGGGCATTTTGTCCCCTTTATTGCTTTTCTTTTTTTTTCTTTCTTTTTTTACATACATTTTCTTCTCTTTTCTTTTCTTTTTTTTCTTTTTCACTTTTATTTCTTTTTCTTTTCATTTTCTTTTTCTTTCAAACTATATACAAGAACATCAATGCATAAGGTCTATACATTTAATCAATACATGAGTATGTACCCAATTCCCCAATATAAAAATACAAAACACAAACACCCTCTTATCCCAACCAATGTCCTAAAATTTTCCCACTCTTGGATGACACTCACACTCACTAGCCTAAGCCAATCAAAGATCCAAATAAAGGACATTCATTGTTTTCCGTTTTAAGGCTTGTAATGTGCTAAAATGAGAACAAGTGGGTTAAGCGTAGGCTCAAAATCGGCTAACAAAGGAGAGTAAAAGGTAAGGCTATCTGGATAAGTGAGCTAATGAAATGATGGCCTCAATCATATAAATGCATGAATACAAGGGATAATGGGACATATAGATTCAAACAAATCAAAGATTACAATCATAAAAAGAGAACAATTACACGCAAGAAGGAAAATAACTGGTTATAAGATGTAATCACACCATTAGGCTCAAATCTCACAAGCTTGTGTTCTTAGCTCAAAAACCATGTTCCAAAATAAATTCTTTCAAGCAAGTTCCACAAATTTTCTTTTTCAAATTGGTAGGGTGCCCTAAAACAGTTTCTTGGAAAGAAAATCATCACCCTAACCAAGTAGTCCTAATAAGAAGGAAGTGGTAAACATATGTACAAATTCTAACTAACATGCAACCTATCATGCAATGCAATAGCTATTCTATCAAAGAAAATAAAAATTTTGGTGTTGAAAAGGAAATTGTTACCCATGGAGATCGGTCGGACGACCTCCCCACACTTGAAGATTGCACCGTCTTCGGTACATGCAAAGAAGAGTAGGGTGGACGGGTTGCTACAATTGATGAGCTCCTCAAATGGTTGTGCGGATGACTTGTTTGTTGCCCCATTTAAAAACTTTTCCTTTTTCCCTCCTTGGTGGCCAACCTAAAAGGATAGAAAAGGAAAGGAATATTAAGCCTATGACAAAGATATTAAAGCAAATAGGATATAGGCGGGGGCTAATGCCAAATAAAGGTATGGTTCTCTACTACATGGTAGCAAAGCATGTAAAAGAGAAAACAATATGAGCCACGGCATATCAACTAACACTTGATGCAAGAGTAAGGTTAAAGCATGAAAAACATATTGAGCATCAAGATCAAATAAGAATTGACACAAACAAGATTAGTGATAAGTATGAGGGCATTTGGTCCCAACCTAACTCAATGATGATGAAGCACAAAAACAAAGGATAATGAGTTAGGAAGGACTAAAGCACTACCTTGTGTGTGGAACAAAATATTTCAATTAATGTTAAACAGGTCACAAAGCACCAAGATAAAGCAAGAGAGTCTCAATAATTGAGTATAAGAATTCAACACCATTATTGAAATGACTTAAAAAAACGAAAACATGCTACAAAAACTAAATGAAAATGGGAAGAGTAGAAGTATGCTAATGTGATAAGCAAAAGAAAATGGAAGGGGAGAAAAAAACTCTTTTTTTTTTTTACCGACGCGTGCGCGTCATGCACGTTTACGCGTCACTGGGCATATTGGTTGAAGGACGCGTACGCGCCAGGTGCGCGCACGCGTGCATCGAGTTAGGCCGGAGGCATAATGTCGGCCCAAGTCTGGCACAACTCTCGGGTAAAAGTACCAGGAGTGTGGATCGTGCAATTGATGTGCGCGCGCACAGTGTGCGGGCGCGTGCATGCCAATTTAAGATCATGTGCGCGTACGCGCCAGGTGCGTGCACGCGTGCATAGACTTGTGCCTTAGGCCCAATTTTCGCACAGTGCAGGCCTAACTCTCGGGTTTTTGGCTGGAGGTGAAATTTTGCATCCACGCGTACGCGTACAGTGCGCGTCCGCGTGGATGGTCGAAAAATGCTCAGGTGCGCGTACGCGTTAGGTGCGTGCACGCGTGGATGGTGTTCTGTTTTTCAAAATTTTTCTAAGTTCTTGCACCAATCCAAGCATTCCAAACCTCCAAGCAACTACCAAAACACCCTATACTATACTACTAACTAAACTCAATAAAATAATAAAAACAAGAAATTAAACTAATTCTACCAATATTTACAAAAGATAAAAATGAAAATGAGAATCTACCTACAATGGCAACTCAATTCACTTATTAACAAAACTAAAAGAGTATGGAAAGAGTTTACCATGGTGGGATGTCTCCCACCTAGCACTTTTATTTATTGTCCTTAAGTTGGACTTATGGGGAGCTTCTTATCAAGGTGGCTTGTGCTTGTACTCATCTTGGAACATCCACCAATGCTTGGTCTTCCAATAAGTTCCATCATTCAAGATTAATAACTTCAAGCATGGGTGGAGTTCCTCACAAGCTATGAGCTCCCAAAGGCAATCCTCATGTATTCCGGGATCCCATATCTGATTTCTACACCCATCTTTGAGTTGATTATCATTATTCCACTTGGGTGGCATAATCTTGGAATTCTCAAAGAAGCTTCCAAACAACTTCCTAGACCCATGCAATTTGGTTCCACACCAACCATTGCTCTTGAATTTTGAGCTTACAACCGTCATGAGCTGAGAATGATGTTTTCAACCACTACACAATTCTTTCCTACTCTTAACTCCACAAAGAGCTCTAAGTTGGCCATCATTTTGAATCAAGCCATATTCAAGCGAGAAAGTAAAGCTTAGGGATAAGAATTTTACCCACTTGAATGTTGTGTTGGATGGTGATTTGGGGAGGGAGACCTCCCCACACTTAGACAATGCAAGGTCTACTTCTTTAGGCTCTTCTTTAGTTGTTTCCACCTCTTCACAAGCTTCTTCAATTTCAACCTTTTTTCCTTTTTCACTTGGCTTGGTGTTGTCTTCAATTACTTCATCTTGCCCAATGGGAGGTGATTCAATTTTGGATAGGAATTTATTGATGAATGAATCCATCTCTTGATCAACCTCTTTATATTCTTCAATTTTGATATACACCATGCCAACTTTTTCCTCTTGGTAGCTCTCTTTCGATTTACTCTCTTTCTCATTGCTTACCAAAGGTATGGGAGGTTGTGCACACTCTTTTGTAACTTCAACTTTATGTCCAATGGGAGAGGATTTCATTGTAGAGAGAAATTCATCCATGATTGAATCCATCTCTTGATAAGCCTCTTCCAAGTCTCCAACGATGATATGCCTTGGAGGTTGCGCACCTTCCTCAACATCGATATCAAGCTTCTTGGAAGAGTCCTCCATGATGCTACATTCCCATGGACTTTCAACATCTCCTAAATCTTCAACCACCTCTTCCTTTTCTTCAATGATCATAGGCTCCTCAAATTGTTCCAACACAAAACTTGATTCTCCCTTCTCTACCAGATTGTCCAATTTCTCCTTCATACTTTGCTCTTCTTTAGGTTTTTCGCATGTGGCTATGAAAGTACCTTGAGTGTTCAAACATTTGTAGGCTACAGCGTGCACTACCTTAGTCAAGTTGGTCATAAACTCAAGTGTGTCCCGTTTCATGGCTTCTTGTCCTTGGAGTAACAAAGTGAGAGAATCGTCTACTGGGGCTTGGGGCGGGGAGGAAGGTTCATTATTTTGGAGAAAGGATTCATAATAGAAAGGTGGTTCTTCTTGGTAAGGTTGTGGAGATTGTGTGTATTGAGGTGGTTCTTGGGAGTAATCTTGATAGGGTTGTGGTGGTTCTAAGGGTTCTTGCTCATAATGGTCATAAGAGTATGGTATGGGGGTTTGGTCATACGATGGATATGGATCATAGGGTGGTGTTTGGTAATGAAAGGCTTGTGAGAATGGTTGAAGTTCATGTTGAGGATGAGATTCATAGGCATATGATGGTGGTTGTTGAGTGTCACAAAAAGAGTCATCATAGCCGTTAAATTGGCATGCATTAGGATGGAAACTATACCTATAAGTATCCGGAGGTTGTTGCCAATAGGAGTGATCAATTCCTTGATGCTCCTCCCATCTTAGAGTGTTCCATCCATAATGAGTGTCACCATTGAAGTTCACATTTCCTACAACACAATTCGAACTAAACTCATAGCCAAAATGAGAATTCATAGTGGAAAAACAAATTAAAACTAACAAAATCTAGTAAACAAGCACAAGACAAGCTATTTACAATATTCACATATGTACAATAACCAATAACACAACACCATTGCAAATCCCCGGCAACGACGACATTTTGATGATTGGATTTTTGACGGTTTAGAATTTCACAAATGAATTCTCGTTGCAAGTATAGTTTCTAAACCAACAATAATTCTTTCATAAAAAAATTTGTTTGTCACAAGTACAAACCCCTAAAATTAATAACCGAAGTATTTAAACCTCGGGTCGTCTCTCAAATGACTTGCAGGGTAGTGTTCTTGTTATTAGTTATGGATTTATTTATTTTGGGGTTTTAGATGAGAAAAATGAATAGCAAATGGTAATGAAATTGTATTAACAAAATGGTCTTGGCAAGGTTTGGTTGTCAAGGGTCTTCATCATTATCACTAGCCACAAGCATGGTAGTTGCAAGGATTAATCTCACTAAGTCATCCTTTAATCAAGTAACAAAGGAAAGTCAAGTGAGTAATATCAATCCAAGTCCATAAATCCTAGCTTTCCACTAATTGGATTAATGAAGGCTAGAGTTAATGGCTATCAACTATCAATCAATTGGACACTAGAAACTCAAAAAATCCTAAGTCACATTCTCAAGCCAAGAACATAGAATTCTACTCTAACATCCTCTCAAGCATTTCATCAAACACTTGAAGGGTAATGAAAGAAAGCACTTTTATTTGTAAGAATAAAAGGAATAAACAACCAACAATTACAAAGAATTAACAAAACAACAATCAACAACATCACAATCACATGAATTATCTCAAATTGCATTATTAAAAGAAAACAAAAGAACAAAAATATCTCAATTACAAAACCTAAAAACAAAATAAGAGAAATTACAACAAGAGGATAGGGATAGAAAGAAGAACCAAAGTGTAGCAATCATCAATTGAAAGTAGAAGTAGAAGGAGACTTGAATTAAACCTAGAACTATGAGATCCTAATCTAACCCTAATTCCTAATCCCAATTCTAGAGAGAAGAGAGAGCTTCTCTCTCTAACTCTAACTACTTCTAAAACTAAACTATAACTAATGATCAAAAGTATGTAAAGTATGTTGATTCCCCTTCAATCCTTGGCTTAAATAGCATCAGAAATGAGTTGGATTGGGCCCACAAGGCTTTTAAAATTGTTGGCCACATTTTGCTTTAAGTGAACCAGGTGGCAGCAACGGCGCGTGCACGTACTATGCGCGTGCGCGCCACCATACGTGTAGCAACTATGGCAAATCTTATATCGTTTCGAAGTCCCGGATGTTAGCTTTCTAATCCAACTGGAACCGCATCATTTGGACCTCTGTAGCTCAAGTTATGGTCGTTTAAGTGCGAAGAGGTCGGCTTGACAACTTTCCGGTTCTTTCATTTCTTTATGAGTTCTCCAACTTTTCATGCTTCTTTCTTTATTCCATTGATCCAATCTTTGCCTCCTAAACCTTAAATCACTTAACAAACATATCAAGGCATCTAATGGAATCAAGGAGAATTAGATTTAGCTATTTTAAGGCCTAAAAAGCATGTTTTCACATTCAAGCACAATTAAAGGAGAATATACAAAACCATGCTATTTCGTTGAATAAATGTGGGTAAAAGGTTATAAAATCCCCTAAATCAAGCACAAGAAAACCCTACAAATGGGGTTTATCAAAGAACCAGACAGAAACGGAAAGAAGAATAAGATGATGAGGTCACAGGATGAACTTAGGTTTTAAAAGGAGGATAAGGACCAAAATGGAGCAAATCAAACCTTAAGCCACGTCATATAACCGTTAGTGTGTCCAGCGTGGCAATATTTGGCCATGTCCCTAACGGCGTCAGTCCTTCGGTGATGGAAATATGGCTAAGGACTAACGTGGTACATTTTTTTGAATCTGGGGGACTAATTAAATGCAATCGGAATTTGGAAGACTAAATTAGTGCAACTCGTCAATCTCAGGGACTGAAATAGGACTTAACTCTCACAAAGTTTATTAGTTTCTTACTTCAACAGAATTAATAATAAGATGATAAACTTATACCAAATCTAACAAAGGGCACGGGCAAGCAAGCAGGAGCAACACGAAGAAAGATAATGAAAGACCTTCCATTTGGGTGTAAGACAAGGCATGGAGCAAAAGTAGCTGATTGAAATAAGAAAAAAAAACCATTAAAATAGAAAAGGTAAAAAATGGAAGGGAAAGATTTCATCATTCTCAAGGTATGATCGTTGAATTAACAACACAAGCTTCAATAGAGAGATGTTAGAGACAGAAAGCATCCTTACAAGAATGGAGTTGCACAACCGAACTGTAGTAAATTGATAAGTCCCAGAAGAATCATTAAATGTCCCTATACATGAAGAACAAAGAAGAAGAAATTAGGGGAAAAAAAAGACGAAAATTGACATTGTATACCCATACTATATGTTCCCAAAAGTAGGCATCGAGTAGAGTGGTGATGAACAGTGTGAAAAGAGAGGAATCAGTTTTGTGTTTTCTGCAATAAGAGTAGGAGACACAGAATTTGAATGAGGAATAGAAATTTGGAAATTAAAAAAAGATTACATAGGAGAGAATGAATATGATGTTGGAGAAGATGAAGTGGGTTTAGGATATAGAGAGATAGCAAAAGAGTTACCTGCTTTAAGATGTTGAGTCTTTGCGAATCCGTTTCCTATTGACATAGATGTTAGGGATGTGGGAAATGGAAGGCCAAATGTGGGGGGTCCTTCCTCCCTATGCCTTCACCCAACAACGGACAGTTACTGATGGAGAGTTCCCTTAAAGAGCCAGGCAGCCTTATTATCTTCCCCAGCTTAGGGCACTCTGAAATTGATAAGTATTCAAGGGACTGTGACTGTGACACCTCCAGAGATGTCAAATCTTTACGGCTTGCGATTCTGAGATACTTGAGATTTGTGAACGCTGGCAATGCCAAGGATGTAAGTGAATTGCAGCTGTTGTCTATTCTAAGACTCCTTAGTGACTGATGTTGTTGGTGTTGCATTGGGAATTCTACATTCTTGCAATCCTCAATTGATAGCTCTTCCAATGAAGGGGGCAAAGAATCCCCTGGAAATGATATGGCTGATGAGCACTCTGAGATCTGTAGGTGTATGAGAGAGGTTGGTTGGGTGTGGGTCATGGCCTCAATCACATACTCCACCTGCTGCTCTCCATTAACCAATAGTCTCTCCAACATGGAAAGTGGTAGGTCCCGCATTCTTGCTTTCTGTTTGCCATCTATTGTTAATTCGCGTAGGATGGGAGCTCTTGGCAGATAATAACCAAGCTCCTCGCATCTAACAATGTGGAGTGATTTCAAAGACGGAAGGAAAGTGGGCAAATCTCCTCTTAATATAGGACATTTATGTATCCAAAGTTCCTCAAGTTGAGGAAATGGTGCATCATCACATTCATATGACTCCCATTCCCCCCAGTAACTCATATCAGAGAATGAGAGATATTTAAGGGATCGGAAGGGTGTCTTTGGATGATGAGTTGCATCACCCTTATAGAATTCACCACCAATCATATTCACCATATCACAATGTGAAATCTCCGATCTCGTTAGAGCGGGTAACTGTCCAAGTGAAGGAAGCATCATACAATTCCTGCATCGCCTCAGCTCCAACTTAGTAATGTTGTAGTACGAAGAGTGCCCTACCCAATCCGGAAACATGCTACCTCTGTAACCCTTGATGAATAGCACCTTCAAGTCTTTGTGAGGACGTAATTTGTCAAGTACATCTCTTTCACTTCCGGAATTCCAAAACTCTCTATCTTTAAATAATGACCTTGACCACTCCAAATTTAAAGCATTCTGGTGTATTTTCTCATCCATTCTTGCACTTGATGCTTCACCACCATTCTCAACATTCTCTAATTTCGCAAGCGACAATGAGCCATGAAGATTTGCTAGCTCTCCCAATTCTCCAATCCCATTCTCTTCATGTTTGCCCGCAGTATAGTCACTTAAAAATTGCAAATCTTTTAAGTTGCTCATCTTTTTTGGCATATCTACCAAATAAGTGTGGGAAATATCAAGATGACGCAATTTCACAAGATTTTGCATGTTGGAGGGAAGCGTTTTAAGTTCTTTACAGTTTGCCAACTTCAATGTTTGTAAATTGTACAAAGAATTCAAGGACTCGGGCAATGACACGACAAGTGTGTTAGAGAGATTCAAATAGCGCAAGTGGATCAATTCACCAATTGAATCAGGCAATATATCAATTTTAAACGATGCAAATGACAAAACACGTAAGTGCTTCAACTGTGCTAGTAAGTGACAAGTATCAATTCCCTCTTTGTGTTCACGGTATTTCTTGATTTTCAACAGAGTCCTTGCATGACGTAAACTATCACATGCTTCTGAGATCTTTGAGACAGAGTCATTGTCACCGAGATCATATGACAAATGACGAGTTTTAGCATCATGTTTGCCTACATTCTCGACTTCAAAGGTTCTAACAAAGAACTTTTCACCATAGAATCTCGCTATATCATGCATGAGATAGGGCATCACAAATGAATTTTTATAAGCATTCTTTAAAGGTTGAAAGAATGATCGTGCAGCTAAATCATTGAAGTATTTATAACCAACTTCTAAAATGCTTCCACTCTTTGGTTGTTGCAAAAGATCTTCAGCCATCCACAACAATATCAATTCACCTCTATTGAATTCATAATCTTTGGGATATAAAGAACAATAGACAAAGCATCGTTTTAAGTGTGAAGGGAGATAATGATAACTATTTTCAATGCAGGAAGAATCCTACACTCATCTTCAGAAAACTTCCATAGTCTACTGCGTTTTCTTGGATCATTTAGACATTCTTCGCGAACAATTTCACGGCCCATTTCTCGAATTAAGTGATGCATTGACACACAATCATTGGAAATGGAAATAAGAACTTTATTACAAAGATTTGTCAATCCAATAGTTGTGTATCCACAGCGATCAAGAAGAGATTTTATCTGCTCTTTTTCTGTATTTGTATCAAAGAAACATGCAAGTTCCAAAAATATATTTCGATCATTACGATCTAATTCATTATAACTCAGTCGCAATATACTTTGGATTTTTTCATCAGGCATCTTTTCAAGTTTGGCCAGTTCACTTTCCCACTCTTGTTGAGTTTTTCCTTTAAGAAAGGAACCCAAGATTTTCAATGCGAAAGGGAGGCCTTTGCAATAGTTAAGCACTCTCTTGGACAACTCAACTTGTTCTGCTTCTATAGTGCAGTTTTGCTTGAAGGCATTCAGGCTGAAAAGCCGAAGAGAATCATCAGAATTGAGAATTCAATGCCTTAACTTCATGTATATGATCAGCATCCGCCTTAACAAGGACATGCTTATCTCTTGTTGTCACGATGATTCTGCTTCTTGCCCCAAACCATGTATGTCCTCCACATAAATCTTCCATTTGGTCTGAATCATTGACATCATCAAGAACAACAAGAACCTTTGTTCGATTAAGTCTTTTCTTGGCAAAATTAGTTATCCCACCAGGCGTGACAAAGGGACTTGCATCTTCTTCCTTTAGCAGTTTGGAAAGAAGTTCTTTTTTCAAATGTTCTATGCCATATTTCTGAACTCTTTATCTTACATTGTCCAAAAAGCAAAATCTTTCAAATCCATTACAAAATATATGGAAAAGTGCTCTAGCAAGAGTGGTCTTACCAACACCACCCATGCCCCAAAGGCCAATAATAGAAACGGCTTCTGATGCCGTGCACAGCAATGATTCTAGCTTTCCAATTGGTTCATGAATTCCAACAAGACCCTGCATCAGATCACCTTGGCATGTTTGGTTTAACTTTTGTATGACCCGTTTGACAATTTCATCAATGAATTCAGCATCATTCCTACATAACATATGAGGCAAACTTCATATTGTTATTGTTGTTGTTGATGGATCTAAATTATATCATAGAAGAAACAAAATAATCCAGGAAACAAATGAAAGAGAAAAAAGAATAAAACTGACCTGAAGCTTGATGATGGTGAATGCAATCCAGACAAATTGGCAGCTTCCTTGAGAGCATCTCTCCAGATTTGCACCCTGTCTGCAAACCACACCTCATGATTAGCAAGCGCATGGTGATAACTTTCCTTTTGGTGGCGCACCCATGATGTGTCTACATTATGGAAAAAAGGTATTACAATTTGACCATTTTGTTTCCTGCATTCCATTATCTTGGCTAGTGTGTTTGGAAGAAGCATAATCCTGGGAGAATATGATCAAAGCAATTTCTGATTGTTCAATGGCTGCAAGGAGTGAGTGTGATATTTCAGTTCCTTCTCTGAGCATGTAATCCACGTATGTCTTGATGTGCTTGTCCTCTAAAGCCTTGCGCAGATGACTGAGAAAACCACAGCGAGTGTCTGTGCCTCTGAAGCTGAGGAAGACATCATACTTAATAATCTCAGAAGAAGCATGCGCAGCCATATCCTCTTCCTTGCAAAAATTATCGAAGATCACACAAGTACCTGCTTCATCAATGAACATACATATAAATGTTTAGAAATCTTTCAAGCACAAGTCACCTTGTAACAGTACAATAATTGTTGACAATACCTATACAGAATATATATTTAGAAGGATTCTGAATATTTGTTTGAGAAATTTTAAACAGTTCCAATAGGATCTTGTGAAATATTTATTTTGTTTATTAGAAATGTTAAACAGTCTCAATGGTTTATTAATTCCTCGTGCACTTTCTAACACCAGCATTGACATAAAATTTATGCAAAAATAAAATTTCCACAAAACACAATGTACTTAATCATTTTTTCTGAATGAATTTTGCTAAAGCAAAATCTGTACCTCAGCAAATGAGTTGAAGTTGTTCCGTGAAGCAATAGGTTCCATGCGTGCCTTTATCTGCTCACATGCATCTAAAACCGCTGCTCCATACATATCAGAACTCGCAGAAGCTGCTGTTGGAGAAGAATTAGGAACCTGATGTTGTAGCAAGCATGAGTATAATCAGAAACTGTAATGTCCCAAGTTTTTTTTACTACCGTACCCTCTAATTTTATCAAAATTCCTAAATTACCCTTATTCTTTCTTCCCAACCCTAACCCTAATTTTATCCATCCTAACCCTCTTCTAACACATACACCCTGAGAATGAAAGAAAGAAACAGCGAGAGAAGAGAACCAAGACGGGAGAGAGAGAAAGAGAAGGAGGTGCCTTCTTGCGTTGCCGTGCCTTGTGGCTGTCGCTGAAGCATCCATCGTCGCAGCGGTTGCCTGGGTCGTCATTGAAAGGAGCCATTGTTAAGCTTGAGAGAGCGAATGAGGGAGAGAGAGAAGGGAGTTCGCGGAGGAGGAAGAACCGCGACGAGGGAAGAAAGGGGGTCGCCTCCATCGCGGACAAACCATTGCCGTTGAGGCCGCCGCCAAGAAAGAGTCGCGATGGAGGAGCCGTTCACCATCGTCGCGTCTGCTGTTGCAATCAATGGAGGTCGTTGTCAGGGGAGCATCACCGACGTCACCGCTAGTGAACCGTCTTTGGTCTTGCTCAGCCCCACACCCCCCTTCATTCTTGTCTCTGAATCAGCACCATTTTCCCCGTTCTGACTCCATTTGCAAAACTGTAATGCTTCCAACCTTTACTCTGGTGCATTTTGCTCTTTTCTTACATGCTTTATTTAATTGCGATAATGTGTCTCTGTTTTAGTACTATGGTTCTGCTTTTGTTGTGTTTGTGCTGGAGATTATCTTAAGTGCTAGTATTGGTGATATCATAGAACGATTGGAGCTGTTGATGTTATGATTACATCTGCGATCTAGTCCTGGAAGTTGCTGCTACCGTCTAGGTCCAAATTCTCTTTCGTTTCATTCTATTCCAACTTCTCACCTTTTAATTTGGCATTCTGGGCTCGGTCTTTTCGATTTCTTAAGAACAAATTGTGAGTAGACTTTACATTTATAATCGTTAATTATCTTTTTGGTTCATGCTATTCTGAGTTTCTATTTATATTTATAAAATTATTGTCGAAGAACTTTGATTTGAATAATTGATTTACTATAATTGTTAAAAATATGTAATTATTCATTTTATATATTGTAAATTTATTTAAAACATTTGTAATTTTCTTATTCAACTTATATTTGAGTCGGTTAGGTTTGCTTGAGGATTATTTCCCTGATCGCTGATCATGACTCATTTTGGGCGGTAACAGAAACAATACTTCAAGACACAAGAATGAATAATCCAAATGAACCAACAAAAGAACTTTAGGACATTATATTCAACATGTTTATCAACAGAAAGGTTGCAGAAAATCTACACAAGTTTGCCAGGATCTTTAGTTGCTATCCTCTGAAATTAGTTAACCCTCGAATAGAGTAACTTGTTACCTTGTCAGTACTTGTCTCTGATATAAAGACAGAACTTAGGAACTTAGGGGGATGTTGAAAGCGGATGCAGCGATCTGAGCAACTTTCGTATGTAAACATTGCCCCATTTCTACACCCCCATGGGTAACTAAAACAGTTCCATCTGTATAAACATGAACCAGAGCACCTGCCTATAGTAATTAACAACATATTAATTTAATCATCATCACTAATTTGATAATGCAATTCTATCATAAATAACATAGGAATATAAAAGGAAAAAAATCAGATAATATCTCTAATTGACTATTCAACCACATTAAAATCAGAAGAACCAGTGATCACTCTCAGAATTTAAGCCAGATAGAAGCAATCAAAAGTACTAATACAACAGTTCATAGTCATTTTCTGCCTAAAATACATCTTAAAGAGGAAAAAAAAAATTTACAGCAACATTTTGACGTTCAAAGAACCACACCAGTTTTACCAATGTATTTGATATTAGCAATACCTTGTACTTCCCAAGAAAACTATGGCGTTGCCCAGTTATCATCATGTCAACATCTCGGTCAAGTGTGAGCCTCACAGGCCGATTTAACAGATATGATGAAACTGAAGCTGCAGCAGCAATAAAGGCTGACCTTGTCTCCTTCCCCCCAAATCCACCACCAATTCGCTTTGTTTTGTACACTACCTTTGACATGGGGAGACCAAGAACATGAGAAACATATTTCTGGTGCTTCTGAGGGGCCTGCAATAACCGATGACCAAACCAGAAAATTTATGTCGCAAAGATAATACATAACTACAACAAGTACACTTTTATATAGTTATACAAGAGTTTAGTTTAAATTTTTCTTTAGTGTGGGATCACTCAATCAATAATGGGGAAAAGTTTATACATAAGAATATAAATGTAAAAAGATTAAATTAAACTCTTGACAGGGGCATATGGACCCCCAAACCTCTTAACCTGGATTGGATCCGTCCCTAGCAATAACACAATGTTATTTTCACAACTCAGTTGCTTCTTTCAAAGTTCAAGCCATACATTACAGGTAACACAAGTCAACACCATTCACGATACTTAGTTGAAGCTTATTCCCATGAAGATATAATAACAAAAAACTATTGTAAAACTCTAGGCTTATCACAACAGAAAAGGGAAAAAGACCAAAAGTGAAGAAAACACCAGCTCCCACAATCATTTTTGTAACAGAAGAACCATAAATAGATTATCAACAATTTTCCTTCCAGTGTTTGAATTCTTATCATCAATATATACTGATCAGCAGTTCTGAACAGTTAAATATATAAGATCACTTGTCCAGTCATATATTGCGGAATTTTTCCAAAAGGAATTTGATATATCAAAAACAAGCTAAATATTCCATACAAATTGGGGCTTTCAAAAAATAAACATTACAAACCTTAGGCTAAGTCAAAAAAAATGTATGACTTACATGAGTAGATGATATCATATGAACTTCATTTCCACCATCCAATGTCCACACCAAACTGCTATGTGGCTCAAGATAGAAGTGTTCCTGACCTCCAATGTGAACTTCCCCTTCAATTATTCTGTTACATTGACCTGACTGAAAACGGTTTCTCGTATTTAATATATAATATTTTGTGAAAACTTAGGCTAGATAACCATAGGATAGATTGGAATTGTATGTTTGTGTTGAATGCTTAGTAAAGTTTATAAAGGATGTTAAATTAGTATGATAATGGGTTGATGATTGTTGCTTTTGGTTAGTAGTTGATGGTGTAGTGAAAATTATGAATTTTGGAGATTGGTTGGTAATTTAGTTGACATGGTATGATTTGTTGATAATGCATGGCAACGTTAATGATTGTATGATATGAGTATAGTTGATGTGGTAAGAGGATTAATGAATGATGACTTTGATAGTGTTAAATAATGTGAAGGATAATGATTTTGATGTTATGATTGAAAATATTGGAAGAAAATGCATGTAAGGTTGAGGTATGCTTGGTTCTGATAGAATGTGAGGTTATGATGCTGAATTCAAAGGTTGTGGTGCTATTTGTATATTTAGAGGGTTAGTATTGAGTTGAGTTGGTGATAATAGAGGTTTATGAGGTTTTATTAAAAAATTTATTTTTGCCCGAACTTCGGCGACCTATAACTTAGCTTCCAGACTCCCAAATTATTTCAAACTTGTTTCATATGAAAATTGGATTTGTGAAGTTTACGGCATTTGAAGAATGGATGAAAAATATTTTAAAACGAAAAAGTTATGTGCATCGAAAGTTTGTAGTGCAAAGTTGAAAATTCTGCAGCATTCAGCATTTTCGCTATTCTGCATAACTTGTGTACGCGACCACTACATGCGACGCGACCAACCTATTTGGGTTGGGTATCTCGTATACGCGAGCAGAGTGCTTGTGTACGCGAGCATAGAAAATTGTACGCCCACGCATACATGTGACCTTTCAGTAATGCAGTCTCACGCGTACGCGTGACCCCTGTTTTCAGCACACTTGATTTTATGTTTCTAAAACCTAATTTTGAACCTCTAAATCTCTATTTTTACTCCTCAGTGTCCTAAGTCTTAAAATTAATCATAGGAAGGGAGTTGAATATTGAGAGAATAATAATTTGTCAATGAAGAAAGATTGTAAAGGGGGATGTAAGTTAAAAAGTTTAATGGGAAGGCTGGTTCGTAAATAAATATGATTATGGCCCCAGATAGTAGGTAGTGAAAAAGTCCACTTGCTCCAGGTATGAGATGGAAAGAAGAAGTATGAAAACTGAGTTAATTATGAATTTTGGATGAGAGAAAGAGCTCTCAGAGATCTTTTTTCTTTTTGGAAGATACAGGAGCGGAACAATAAACCTCTTATGTCATAATAGATTCGAACACTTGCCCCGGATTAACTTCCGGATCATAATTCGTTAATTGAATTTGAAGATTCATTTTGAATTATTCGATTTTTTAGGTCTTGAATCTTGATTAATTTTTATTTTGAAATGTATCGAAACCCTGTATAGTTAAAAAAAGTGGTATGCTATATTTCCAGGATTGGATTTCATATTTTCTGGTACCTTCAATTTTATGATTGTATTTCAGGCTGAACACAATATTCTTATGCATCCATTTCATATGTTAGGCGTAGCTGGTGTATTCGGCGGCTCCCTATTCAGTGCAATGCACGATTCCTTGGTAACTTCTAGTTTGATTAGGGAAACCACAGAAAATGAATCTGTATAATTGGGTAGTAGCAAGGATGGTGGTTCGTCCCGCTTGCTCTAGGTTAATGTTTGAGATTTGATAACCATGATGATTGATTTAAGCTGAATGAATGTGTGTGCAAGACCCTGGGCAATAGCAAGGATGGTGGTTTGTTTCGCTTGCTCCAGGTCAGAGATTGTGACGCTTGGGTAGTAGCGGAAGTAGTGGTTATTCCACTCGCTCTAAGTTGAGCTTTTAAACACCTGCTTGGGTAGTAGCCGTAGTAGTGGTTATTCCATTGGCTCTGGGTTGAGCGGGTAGTAGCAAGGAGGTTGTAGCTCAAACCCACTTGCTCCGCGATGGGTGTTTCAGTCCATGGTTAACTACCAGGACGTGTCGGGTTGGCTATATAATCGACAAATGATATCATCAGCCATAGGACAGGCATGCATCATATGCATTTGTATGTTTTGATTGCTTGTGCATTAATTGGGCTTGTCAATGTGATTAATTTGCTTACTTGCTAAATTGTTACCTGCTGTATTTGTATTCTACATGTGCTTACTTTGCCTGTTTGTCTGTCTGTGATTTCACTGGGAGTTGGAGGATTGGAGGAAAGGCGGAGAATTGAGGGTTTTGGATAGTATTTAGTCAAGTTTAGGAATACTAGAAAAACCACCCTTATTTATGGTTTTCAGTTTTAATTCTTAAGTTTTATAATTTGAGTGTCGGCATTCTAGGATTGTCTATGGCATTCCCAAGACCTTATATCTTATCTACGTGATACCTTTACCATGCTGAGAACCTCTAGTTCTTACCCCATACTATGTTGTTTTTTTTAGATGCAGGTCGAGAGGCTCCTTGGTAGGCGTCTAGACTTCTGTAGCGGAGCAGTTTCTGGGTTTTATAGTTTATGTTTATAAATGTACTTAACTCTCCGAACAGCTACTTTATCTTGTACGTCTTAGAGGTTTATGGAGAATTAGAGTTATCTTTGTATTTGGAATTTTTGGGGTATGTATATATGTATGTAAATATTCTCCGGCCAGCCTTAACTTCGCAGGCTGAGTTAGGAGTTTGTTATATCATTTTGTAGAGCCTGAGGGACGGACTGACTATGCTTCTGAGCATACTCTGAGTTGTGTTTATGTGGTACTTTAGATATCTGATTGATATACATAGCATAAAGATCATGAGCATGCATTTGGAATTTTGAAGCACTAGACTTGTGATATTGAGATTGATCACCTTAATATCACTTGTTTAGTGTGAACAGGGACCAGATGGCAACTCGTGAACGTGGTCGCGGTCGAAGGAGAGATAGGGCTAGTAACTCGGAACGTGAGACAACTAAGAATAATCCTACGAACTTTATGACTGTCCTGGAGAACATGGCTGTTGCTATGCAAGCTACGGTTGTGGCATTGGGGAATCAAGCCGGTAATGGGAATGGCGATGACAGAGAAAATGGGCCAATGACCTTAGCAACCTTCTTGAAGGTAAACCCGTCCATTTTTAGAAGGACCACGAACTCCACAGAGGCAGATAGCTGGTTTCAGGAGATGGAATGGGTGTTACAAGCACAACAAGTTCTTGAAACTCAACGTGTTGAGTTTGCAACTTATCAGTTAACGGGTGAAGCCTAGTATTGGTGGCAGGGTACGCGATGCCTACTGCAGCAAGACGATATTGCAATACCTTGGAATGCCTTTCAGTTGGAATTCTACCAAAAGTACTTTTCCAATTCGGTCAGGACAGCTAAGGAGCTTGAATTTTTGCAATTGGAGCAGGGTCAAATGTCTATAGCTGAATACACAAACAAGTTTGAGGAATTATGTCGATTCTTCAAGATTTGTCAAGGTGCTTGATGAGCGGATAATTTATACGCTTTTTGACATTGTTTTTAGGTAGTTTTTAGTAGGATCTAGCTACGTTTTAGTATATTTTTATTAGTTTTTAAGCAAAATTTACATTTCTGGACTTTACTATGAGTTTGTGTGTTTTTCTGTGATTTCAGATATTTTCTGGCTGAAATTAAGGGACCTAAGCAAAAATCTGATTCAGAGGCTGAAAAATGACTGCTGATGCTGTTGGATTCTGACCTCCCTGCACTCGAAATGAATTTTTTGGAGCTACAAAAACCTAAATGGTGCGCTCTCAATTGCGTTGGAAAGTAGACATCTAGAGCTTTCCAGCAATATATAATAGTTAATACTTTTCTCGCGTTTTGATGACACAAACTGGCATTCAAACGCAAACTTCCTACCCTATTCTGGCGTTAAACGCTAGAAACATGATAGAAGCTACAGTTAAACGCCCAAACTGGCATAAAAGCTAGCGTTTAACTCCAAGAAAAGTCTCTACACATGAAAGCTTCAATGCTCAGCCCAAGCACACACCAAGTGGGCCCGGAAGTGGATTTCTGCCTCATTTACTTATTTCTGTAACCCTAGTAACTAGTTTAGTATAAATAGAACTTTTAACTATTGTACTAGGGGAGCCGGGGACTTTTGGAACATCTTTGGATCATTTTTAGTCCTTAGACATTGGGGGCTGGCCTCACGGCCATGCCTGGACCATTGTCACTTATGTATTTTCAACGGTGGAGTTTCTACACACCATAAATTAAGGTGTGGAGCTCTGCTATTCCTCCAGTATTAATGCAATTACTACTGTTTTCTATTCAATTCAAGCTTATTCTTATTCTAAGATGTTCACTCGTACTTCAACCTGATGAATGTGATGATCCGTGACACTCATCGCCATTCTCACTTATGAACGCGTGCCTGACAAACACTTCCGTTCTACCTACGAAAGCTAGAGTGTGTATCTCTTGGATTCCTGGTCCTTGCGTTTGATTGCCTCTCCTGACAACAGAGCCTTCACTTCCTTGAGATCAGAGTCTTCGTGGTATAAGCTAGAACTAATTGACAGCATTCTTGAGATCCGGAAAGTCTAAACCTTGTCTGTGGTATTCCGAGTAGGATCTGGGATGGGATGACTGTGACGAGCTTCAAACTCATGACTGTTGGGCGTAGTGACAGACGCAAAAGGATCACTAGATCCTATTCCAACACAGGTGAGAACTGACAGATGATTAGCCCTATGTAACCTGTAGCTGGACCATTTTCACTGAGAGGACGAGAGGTAGCCATTGACAACGGTGATACCTGAACATACAGCTTGCCATAGAAAGGAGTATGAAGGATTGGATGAAGGCAGTAGAAAAGCAGAGATTCAGAAGGAATAACGCATCTCCATACGCTTATCTGAAATTCCCACCAATGACTTACATAAGTATCTCTACTTTTATTTTATGTTTTATTTATCTTTTAATTATCAAAATTTTATAATCATTTGAATCCGCCTGACTGAGATTTACAAGATGACCATAGCTTGCTTCAAGCCGACAATCTCCGTGGGATCGACCCTTACTCACGTAAGGTTTATTACTTGAACGACCCAGTGCACTTGCTGGTTAGTTGTGCGAAGTTGTGAAAAAGAGTTGAGATTACAATTGTACGTACCAAGTTGTTGGCGCCATTGAGATCACAATTTTGTGCACCAAGTTTTTGGCGCCGTTGCCGGGGATTGTTCGAGTTTGGACAACTGACAGTTCATCTTGTTGCTTAGATTAGGTAATTTTCTTCTTGTTTCAACCCTTATTTTATTTTCAAAAAGTTTTCAAAAATCTTTCAAAATTTTTCTTCTTTTTCGTTTTTCTAAAAATAATTTTCAAAAAATCCAAAAAAATTTATAAAATCATAAAATCAAAAATTTTTGTGTTTCTTGTTTGAGTCTAGTGTCAAATTTTAAATTTGATGCCAATTGCATTTTTTTTAAAAAATTTGTGCATTTTTCGAAAAATTCATGCATTGCATTCTTTATGATCTTCAAGTTGTTCTTAATGAGCCTCCTTGTTTGATCTTCATATTTTCTTTTCTTTTGTCTTTTGTTATTTTTCATATGCATTTTTTAATCCATAGTGTCTAAACATTGAAAATTTCTAAGTTTGGTGTCTTGCATGTTTTTCTTTTCTTGAAAATTTTTCAAAAATAAGTCTTGATGTTCATCTTGATCTTCAAAGTGTTCTTGGTGTTCATCTTGACATTCAAAATGTTCTTGCATGTTTTCTTTGTTTTGATCTTAATTTTTCATGTTTTGAGTCATTTTTGTGTTTTTCTCTCTCCTCATTAAAAAGTCAAAAAATAAAAAAAAATCTTTTCCTTATTTTACTAATAAATTTCGAAATCTTTGGGTTGACTTAGTCAATTTTTTAAAATAAGTTGTTTCTTGTTAGTCAAGTCAATATTTCAATTTCAAAAATTTATCTTTTCAAAATCTTTTTCAATTTTTTCCTTTGTTTTTTCGAAAATTTTAAAAATTGTTTTTCAAAATCTTTTTCTTAATTTCATTTCAAATTTTCAAAAACTTTACTAACAATTAATGTGATTGATTCAAAAATTTCAAGTTTGTTACTTTCTTATTAAGAAAGGTTCAACCTTTAAATTCTAAAATCATATCTTTTAGTTTCTTGTTAGTCAAGTCATTAACTTTAATTTTCAAAATCAAATCTTTCTCAATTCCTTTTTCAAATCTCTTTCAAAATAAATTTCAATCCTATCTTTTCAATCATATCTTTTCAAACATATATTTTTCAAATCATATCTTTTTCAAAATTAATTTCAAAATATCTTTTTCTAACTTCTTATCTTTTCGAAATTAATTTCAAAATCTTTTTCAAAACCACCTAACCACTTTTCTCTCTCTAATTTTCGAGAATCACTTTCCTCTTTTTCAAAAATCTTTTTATTTAACTAATTGTTTTAACTTTTAATTTTATTCATTTTCTTAATTTCAAATTCTAACTAAATTTTAAAATAAAAACAAAAATATTTTTCTTTTCCTTTTAATTATTTTTGAAAACTCCCCCCTCTCTCCTTCTATTTATTTTATTTATTTACTAACACTTGTCCTCCACTCATAAAAAATTTGAACCCTCTCTCTCTCTCTGAGTTCGAATTTTTCTCTTTCTTTCCTCATTGTTATCCTTCTTCTCTTCTACTCATATAAAGGAATCTCTATACTGTGACATAGAGGATTCCATACTTTCTTTGTTTTCTTCTCTCTCATATGAGCAGGAACAAGGAAAAAGGCATTCTTGTTGAAGCCGATCCTGAACTTGAAAGGACCTTGAAGAGGAAGCTAAGAGTAGCTAAAGCACAGTACTCTGAGGAGGACCTAACTGAAATTTTTGAACAGGAAAAGGATATGGCAGCCGAACCCAACAACAACAATGCAAGGAAGATGCTTGGTGACTTTACTGCACTAAATTCCAACTTCCATGGAAGAAGCATCTCGATCCCTGCCATTGGAGCAAACAACTTTGAGCTAAAGCCTCAATTAGTTTCTCTGATGCAACAAAATTACAAGTTTCATGGACTTCCATCAGAAGATCCTTTTCAGTTCTTAACTAAATTCTTGCAGATCTGTGATATTGTTAAGACTAATGGAGTTGATCCCGAGGTCTACAAGCTTATGCTTTTCCCTTTTACTGTAAGAGACAGAGCTAGAATATGGTTGGACTCTCAACCTAAAGATAGCCTGAACTCTTGGAATAACGGCTTTCTTAGCCAAATTCTTTTCTCCTCAAAAGCTGAGCAAGCTTAGAGTGGATGTTCAAACCTTCAGGCAGAAAGAAGGTGAATCCCTCTATGAAGCTTGGGAAAGATACAAGCAACTGACCAAAAAGTGTCCGTCTGACATGCTCTCAGAATGGACCATCCTGGATATATTCTATGATGGTCTGTCTGAATTGTCTAAGATGTCATTGGACCATCCTGCAGGTAGATCTATTCACCTGAAGAAAACACCTGCAGAAGCTCAGGAACTCATTGAAATGGTTGCAAATAGCCAGTTCATGTACACCTCTGAAAGGAATCCTATGAATAATGGGATGCCTCAAAGGAAGGGAGTTCTTGAAATTGATACTCTGAATGCCATATTGGCTCAAAATAAAATGTTGACTCAGCAAGTCAATATGATTTCTCAGAGTCTGAATGGATTGCAAAATGCATCCAACAATACTAAAGAAGTATCTTCTGAAGAAGAAGCTTATGATCTTGAGAACCCTGCAATGGCAGAGGTGAATTACATGGGTAAAGCCTATGGAAACACCTATAATCCTTCATGGAAAAATCATCCAAATTTCTCATGGAAGGATCAACAAAAGCCTCAACAAGGCTTTAATAATGGTGGAAGAAACAGGTTTAGCAATAGCAAGTCTTTTCCATTATTCTCTTAGCAACAGACAGAGAATTCTGAGCAGAGCCCCTCTTGCTTAGCAAACATAGTCTCTGATCTATCTAAGGCCACTCTAAGTTTCATGAATGAAATAAGGTCCTCCATTAGAAATTTAGAGGCACAAGTGGTCCAGCTGAGTAAAAGAGTCACTGAAATTCCTCCTAGTACTCTCCCAAGTAATACAGAAGAGAATCCAAAAAGAGAGTGCAAAGCCATAACCTTACTTGGTGTGGCCGAACCTAGAGAGGAGGAGGAAGACGTGAATCCCAGTAAGGAAGACCTCATGGGACGTCCTCTGGACAAAAAGGGGTTCCCATTTGAAGAACCTAAGGAATCTGAGACTCATCTAGAGACTATAGAGATTCTATTGAACCTACTTCTGCCATTCATGAGCTCTGATGACTATTCCTCTGAAGAGCATGAAGATATTACTGAAGAGCAAGTTGCTAAGTACCTTGGAGCAATCATGAAGCTGAATGCCAAGTTATTTGGTAATGAGACTTGGGTGGATGAACCCCCCTTGCTCACCAATGAACTGAATAACTTGGTTAGGCAGACATTACCTCAAAAGAAAGAGGATCCTGGAAGGTTCTTAATACCTTGTACCATAGGCACCATGACCTTTGAGAAGGCTCTGTGTGACCTGGGGTCAGGCATAAACCTCATGCCACTCTCTGTCATGGAAAAACTTGGAATCTTTGAGGTTCAAGCTGTAAGAATCTCACTAGAGATGGCAGACAAATCCATGAAAAAGGCTTATGGACTAGTAGAGGACGTGATAGTGAAGGTTGAAGGCCTTTACATCCCTGCTCATTTCATAATCCTAGACACTGGAAGGAGGAGGATGAATCCATCATCCTTGGCAGACCTTTCCTAGCCACAGCAAAAGCTGTGATTGATGTTGACAGAGGAGAGTTGGTCCTTCAATTGAATGAGGACTACCTTGTATTCAAGACTCAATGTTCTCCTTCTGTACACATGGAGAGGAAGCATGAAAAGCTTCTCTCAATACAGAGTCAAACAAAGCCCCCACATTTAAACTCTAAGTTTGGTGTTGGGAGGCCACAACCAATCTCTAAATTTGGTGTTGAGAGGCCACAACCAAACTCTAAGTTTGGTGTTGAGAGGCCACAACCATGCTCTGATTATCTGTGAGGCTCCATGAGAGCCCACTGTCAAGCTATTGACATTAAATAAGCGCTTATTGGGAGGCAACCCAATTTTTATTTATCTATATTATTTTATGTTTTCTTTGGGTTGATGATCATGTGGAGTTACAAAAACAACTACAAAAATAAAAACAAATTCAAAAACAGCATTAAAAATAGCACACCATGGAGGAAGAACTTACTCGCGTTTAAACGCCAGTAAGAGTAGTAGAATGGGCGTTAAACGCCCAGCCTGGAACCATTCTGGGTGTTTAACGCCAGAAATTGGCACCAGACTGGCATTTAACGCCAGAATAGAGCACCAACTTGGCGTTAAACTCCAGAAAAGGTATAAAAAGCTGGCGTTTAACGCCAGAAACAAAGCAGCAGTCTGGTGTTAAATGCCAGAATTGCATTCTAAGGACGTTTTGCACGCCTAAATGGAGCAGAGATGAGAAATTCTTGACCCCTCAGGATCTGTGGACCCCACAGGATCCCCACCTATCCCACCTCCCTCTCTCTCCCCCTCATACATCTCTATAACACTCTACCCAAAACACCACTCACCTATCAAATCCTATCCTCTTCCCTATATTCTCTTCACCAATCACCTCTATATCTCTTCCCCAAAA
>NC_029779.3:23962301-24004339 GCF_000817695.3 Arachis duranensis
CAACCCTCTCCTACCCCCTTGGCCGAACCTATCTCTCTCTCCATCTCCTCTATTTTCTTCTTCTTCCCCTTCTTTCTTTCTTCTTTTGCTCGGAGACGAGCAAACCTTTTAAGTTTGGTGTAGTAAAAGTATTGCTTTTTATTTTTTCATAACTATTTATGGCACCTAAGGACGGAAAAACCTCTAGAAAGAGGAAAGAAAAGACAAAAACTTCCACCTCCGAGTCATGGGAGATTGAGAGATTCATCTCAAAGGTCCATCAAGACCACTTCTATGAAGTTGTGGCCAAGAAGAAAGTGATCTCTAAGGTTCCTTTCATGCTCAAGAAGAATGAGTATCCAGAGATCCAACATGAGATCTGAAGAAGAGGTTAGAAAGTTCTCACCAACCCCATTCAACAAGTTGGAATCTTAATGGTTCAAGAGTTCTATACCAATGCATGGATCACTAGGAACCATGACCAAAGTATGAACTCAAATCCAAAAAATTGGCTTACAATGGTTCGAGGGAAATACTTAGATTTCAGTCTGGAAAATATAAGGTTGGCGTTCAACTTGCCAATGATGCAAGAAAACGCACGCCCCTACACTAGAAAGGTCAACTTTGATCAAAGGTTGGACCAAGTCCTCATGGACATAAGTGTGGAAGGAGCTCAATAAAAAAGAGACTCAAAAGGCAAGCCGGTTCAATTGAGAAGACCGGACCTTAAGCCTGTGGCTAGAGGATGGTTGGAGTTCATCCAACGCTCCATCATTCCTACTAGCAACCGATCTGAAGTGATTGTGGATCGGGCCATCATGATCCATAGTATCATGATTGGGGAGGAAGTGGAAGTTCATGAGATCATACCTCTAAAACTTTACAAGGTGGCTGACAAGTCCTCCACTTTGGCAAGGTTAGCCTTTTCTCACCATATTTGTCACCTATGCAATTCGGCTAGGATTGACATAGAAAGAGATATTCTCATTGAAGAGGACAAGCCCATCACTAAAAAGAGGATGGAGCAAACAAGAGAGCTCACTCATGGACCTCAACAAGAGCATGAGGAAATTTCTCATCAAAAAATTCCTGAAATACCTCAAGGGATGCATTTTTCTTCACACAACTATTGGGAGTAACTCTACACCTCTTTGGAAGGCTTGAGTTACAACATGGACCAACTAAGGGTGGGGCACCAAGAGCACTCCATCATTCTCCATGAGATTAGAGAAGATCAAAGAGCTATGAGAGAGGAGCAACAAAGGCAAGGAAGAGACATAGAGGAGCTCAGGCGTTCCATTGGACCTTCAAGAGGAGGAACTAGCCGCCATCACTAAGGTGGACCCGTTCCTTGATTTCCTTGTTCCTATTTTTCTGTTTTTTGAATTTGATGCTTTATGTGTTATCCATGTTTGTGTCTTCATTATATGATCATTAGTGTCTAGTGTCTATGTCTTAAAGCTATGAATAATTCCATGAATCATTCACCTCTATTAAATGAAAAATGTGCCTAATTATAAAAGAACAAGAATTACTTGGATTTCAAATTTTATCTTGAAATTAGTTTAATTATTTTGATGTGGTGGCAATACTTTTTATTTTCTGAATGAATGCTTGAACAGTGCATATTTTTTATAGTGAAGTTTATGAATGTTAAAATTGTTGGCTCTTGAAAGAATGATGAACAAAGAGAAATGTTATTGATAATCTGAAAAATTATGAAATTGATTCTTGAAGCACGAAAAAGCAGTGAAAGAAAAAAAAATGGCGAAAAAAAAGAAAGAAAAAGAGAAAGAAAGAAAAAGAAAAAGCAAGCAGAAAAAGCCAATAGTCCTTTAAACCAAAAGGCAAGGGTAAAAAGGATCAAAGGCTTTGAGCATTAATGGATAGGAGGGCCCAAGGAAATAAAATCCAGGCCTAAGTGGCTAAATCAAACTGTCCCTAACCATGTGCTTGTGTCATGAAGGTCCAAGTGAAAAGCTTAAGACTGAGTGGTTAAAGTCGTGATCCAAAGCAAAAGAGTGTGTTTAAGAACTCTGTACACCTCCAACTGGGGACTTTAGCAAAGTTGAGTCACAATCTGAAAAAGGTTCACCCAGTTATGTGTCTGTGACAGTTATGTATTCGGTGGTAATACTGGAAAACAAAGTGCTTTGGGCCACGGCCAAGACTCATAAAGTAGCTGTGTTCAAGAATCAACATACTGAACTAGGAAAATCAATAACACTATCAAAAATTCTGAGTTCCTATAGATGTCAATCATTCTGAATTTCAAAGGATAAAGTGAGATGCCAAAACTGTTCAGAAGCAAAAAACTACTAGCCCCGCTCATCTAATTGGGACTAAGTTTAATTGATATTATGAGATTCATTGTATATTCACTTCTTTTTATCCTATTTTGTTTTCAGTTGCTTAGGGACAAGCAACAATTTAAGTTTGGTGTTGTGATGAGCGGATAATTTATACGCTTTTTTGCATTGTTTTTAGGTAATTTTTAGTATGATCTAGCTACTTTTTAGTATATTTTTATTAGTTTTTAAGCAAAATTCACATTTCTAGACTTTACTATGAGTTTTTGTGTTTTTCTGTGATTTCGGATATTTTCTGGCAGAAATTGAGGGACCTGAGAAAAATCTGATTCAGAGGCTGAAAAAGAACTGCTGATGTTGTTGGATTCTGACCTCCCTGCACTCGAAATGGAGTTTTTAGAGCTACAGAAACCCAAATGGCACGCTCTCAATTGCATTGGAAAGTAGACATATATGGTTTTCCAGAAATATAGAATAGTTCATACTTTTCTCGAGTTTTGATGACACAAACTGGTGTTCAAATGCAAACTTCCTATCCTATTCTGGCGTTAAACGCCAGAAACATGATAGAAGCTGTAGTTAAATGCCCAAACTGGCATAAAAGCTGGCGTTTAACTCCAAGAAAAGTCTCTACACACGAAAACTTTAATGCTCAATCCAAGCATACACCAAGTGGGCCCGAAAGTGGATTTCTGCCTCATTTACTTATTTCTATAACCTTAGTAACTAGTTTAGTATAAATAGAAATTTTTACTATTATACTAGGGGAGCCGGGGACTTTTGGAACATCTTTGGATCATTTTTAGTCCTTAGACATTGGGCGCTATCCTCACAGCCATGCCTGGACCATTATCACTTATGTATTTTCAACGGTGTGGAGCTTCTACACACCATAGATTAAGGTGTGGAGCTCTGCTGTTCCTCGAGTATTAATGCAATTACTACTGTTTTCTATTCAATTCAAGCTTATTCTTATTCTAAGACGTTCACTCGCACTTCAACCTGATGAATGTGATGATCCGTGACACTCATCACCATTCTCACTTATGAACGCATGCCTAACAAACACTTCCGTTCTACCTGCGAAAGCTAGAGTGTGTATCTCTTGGATTCCTGGTCCTTGCGTTTGATTGATCTACATCACCTTTAATCAAACACTTGTCTGTATTGGGGTGAAAACTTCCAGCATTGATAGCTTCTTTTATTGACAGGATGGCTGGTAGATCTTCATACTTGACATTAACTTTTCTTGCTGCTGTCTTTGCATTTTCATGTGTATCGGCCACCACTACTCCAATAACCTGGAAAATTTATATCAATTCCATAGACTAATAATGGAAAAGGCTAACCCAAGACTAAATATTCCACAAGAATATATCATCAACTCTATAAAGGGCCAGCCACTGATACCAAGATCTGGTAAAACATATACTTAAATTGAAAAGTAACCATCAATAGGTAGATGAATGAACATCCTAGAATGATTATTGATTGGGAAGGGGAAAGCACATAGAAGTGAGATTTTAAAGGAGATATTTGTTGTATGGCTAGACCCTAAGCTATGGTGTAGAAAATATTCCAGATTAAGCACACCATAAGAAGGAAGCAAGAGAGTTCATTTCCCTTTGACTCTTCAAGCTCAAATTATAATAAACTAGAATATGACACGCGTGATACGTAGGACGGTAAATTAATGATAGTATATAATAAATATTAAAAATTGTTATATTTTGTAGAAATAAATTAAATATGTGTAAATTGAAGTTAAATTTAAAAGGTCTTTTATTTAAAATAATTTGTAGTACAAAAGATTTTGATGTTGGAGTTGTATAAAGTGATATCTTTATTTGGTGGTTTGATTTTTGTATTTGTTTTAGTTAATAGACTTAGTCATCTTATGTGGCGCTCGTCCTCTTTTTTTGTTAGTTGTTAGAGTTGCTGCTTTCTTTTTGTTGTTGTAGGTTCTTTTGAAGGCATGTTCTTTATAAATTGTTAAGTTTGATGGACTTTCTATTGTGTTATTTGGTTCCATCTTTGTATGTAAGTTCTTCTTCCGAAGATGTGTCTTGAATTTGTATGGTTTTCTTTCTCCTCAATCTCTTGATGGGGTGGTGTTTCAATGTCATTATTTTTCTGGAATGTCATTAGATTTAAAACAGTTGTGCCAATAAGTTTTTTGCTTCACCATCAAATAGTACAAAAGTTGTTGTAACACTTTGATCTGAAATCTTTAATTGAATTTTGAACCTAAAATAAGTATTGGGTTAGCAACTAATAATTTGATAGATGAGATTACAAAAAGTATATATAGTTACCTTATTGTTGGATATTGTGGTGTTTGATTACATGTGCCACAAATGTAGTTGTTTTTTTTTTATATGCTTTCTTCTGACACTTTTTACATTTAACATAGTTCCATCTTAATTTGTCATCAATTTCGTTTATAGTTGCTAAAGTTGTAAAGATCTTTTCCTATTCCAATATTCAATTTATATTATCATTAGGTATATGATATTTGAGTAAGAATGAATGTATGATGCATGTTGTTTTTTTTTTGTCATACCTGATCATCATATTTTCATTGCATGGCCGTTAGATCTTTGATAGTTATTCGATTTCTAATCGTTCTGCTCTGAAAGAATGATACTCTATTGAATAAGTCTGAGATGTGTAGTTCGAAAATAAATTTTTTGTACTAAATTTGATGATATTTGAAGGAAAGAATAATGATAAGAGACTTATATATGTAGTTTAAATGGTATGGAATTTGAATACTTATAACGTAAAATTTATTATGATTAATAATATTATTATGACATTTGTAATATGGATGTTTATTACCTTTAGTGAGTTATTTATAAAAATTAATAAATTAATTGTCGCGGTTATAAATTTATTATATTCTTTATAACGGTAAGATATAATAAATATAGGAATATGAATTCAATGTATTTATAGGTTACAAATTTATTGTATTCTATTTTTTAGTTTTTTATTTGTATATTTTATTTTTTTACTGATTTGGACATAATAGTTAATTTGGCAATAATTGAGTGGTTGATTCTAAAGTTTTGCCAAGTAAGCGATATTGCTGACATGACATTAGTAGGAGGAAAGAAATGTCTCAAAAATAATGTGAATAAACTTAGAGTAAAGTATCATTTTTGTTCTCAACATTTTGGGTTAGTCCCAAAATTATCCCTAATGTTTCAATCGTCCTATTTAAGACCCTAACGTTTCAAAACTGACTAATGTTGTCCTGCCGTTAAGGATCCGTTAACAGAATTAACGGCGGGACAAAATTAAGACGATTTTGAAACGTTAGAGACTTAAATAGGACAAAAACGTTGGGGACAAAAATGATACATAGAAATAAATTTTAATTTTATCCTTCAATAATATCAATTTTTTACTATACATATTATGCATTTATTTTTTAATCACATCTAAGTAAATTACACTTAATCATATTACTTTTATTTTAAATAAATTATTTTTTTATATAACTTTACTCTTAAAGATTTTTAGTTATCATGAAATATTTGTAGAATAACTAGTATATAAACTTGTAGAAAAGAAAAAAATAATATATATACAATAAAATATAAATTATACATTTTGTCTCTAATGTATCAAAATTATTTAAAATTATAAAAAAATAAATTTATTTAAAATAAAAGTAATGTGATTAAGTATGATTTATTTAGATGTAATTAAAAAATAATTGAATACTATGTACAGTAAAAAATTAATATTATTGAAAGATAAAATTAAATTAAAATTTATTTTCATGTATCATTTTTGTCCCTAACGTTTTCGTCCTATTTAAGTCCCTAACGTTTCAAAATCATCTCAATTTTGTCCTGCTGTCAATTCTGTTAACGGATCCCTAACGACAGGATAACATTGGGTCAATTTTGAAACGTTAGAGACTTAAACAGGACGATTGAAACGTTAGGGACAACTTTGGAACTTATCCCAAATATTAGAAATATCTATTTTTATATATTAAGAATAGGCTAGTCAAAAGTTAGATATTAGTCGGTAAGTTATATATCTGACCCATACAGGTTACACAGGTTACACAGGCTCCTCATCATAAGCAACATGCCCAATTTTCTATTGTATTGTATTGTTGATTCAACGTCGCTTGTTTACCGTGTAGTCCATGTATATATAAGGATAGTTGGAAGGGGTGTTCTAACTAACTGATTGGGGAAGCTAACAGACTGAGCTCATAACAACAATCTCTAACTGACTTTAACGAAATGCCAACTGGAGCCTTGCCTGAATGCACTGTTACTCTGTCATCATCCCTGCTTTGAGATTCTTCTACTTCTTCCACCGTCAAAAATTTGGTGCGGTATTTTATAACCCACACTACTAACCGGCAAGTGCACCGGGTCGTACCAAGTAATACCTTACGTGAGTAAGGGTCGATCCCACGATTGATGGATTAAGCAACAATAGCGTTTGATAGGATTAGTTAGGCAAACAGAAAAAGGGTGTTGGATGTTCAATAAGGTTAAGTTGAAAATAAGACAGAAATGAGTTGGGAATAAAATATTTGAGAGAAGAGTTAAGGCTTCAGAGTTATCTATTTTCCAAATTGATTTTTATCACTAACTAATTTAATCATGTAAGATTTAATTTCATGGCAAACTATATATGACTAGACCTTAATTCCTTAGACCTTCATAGTCTCCTCTAAAATTCATTAATTGCCAATTCCTTGGTCAATTAATTCCAATTAGAGGGTGATGATCAATTTCTAGTTTATATGCCAAAAGAATCCTAATTATCCAAAAATAAGGGGAATATATGTCACATATCCCATTAAATACAAACAATTAGAAATTCAGTATAATATGTTTTCAAGTTGTTGTTCAAGTAAAGAGCTTTTCCAAGTTTTACAAGAACTCAATTAGAACATGGATCATACTTCCGTTTCACCCAATATTCATAAAATAAAGAACGAAAACAATTATTGAAATATAAATCAAAACATGAATAAAATTAGAAGGATCAAATGGATCAATCCATAAAAATAGCCAGAGCTCCTAATCTTAACAGTTGAGGATTAGTTGCTCATGGTTCAGAGAGAAAAATTTAAAAACACAATAAAATACCCAATAGTAAATATATATTTTAAAAAAATGCTTTAGAGATTAAATTTTGATGTAATTTTTTGCAAGCATGATTATAGAAATAAGATATTATTATCTTTAAAATTTGGTGATTTTTTGGTAAGTATATATTTTTTTATAATTTTTTGTTAACAACCAATAATACTTTTAAAAAGTCACAAAAAATATATACTTAACAAAAAATTACCAAATTTTAAGGATAATAATATCTCATTTTTAATCATGCTTACAAAAAATTGCTTCAAAATTAAATCTCTAATGTATTGTTTGAGAAATACATATTTAATGTTAGTTTTTTTGCAAGATTATCTAACATTAAATATGTATTTCTCAAAAAATACATTAGAGATTGAATTTTGATAGATTTTTTGCAAGCATTATTAGAAAAATGAGATATTATTATCTTTAAAATTTGGTAATTTTTTGTTGAGTATATAATTTTTTATAATATTTTTGTTAATAACTAATAATACTTTTAAAAAATCACAAACAAATATATATTTAGCAAAAAATTACCAAATTTTAAGAATAATAATATCTCATTTTTCTAATTATGTTTGAAAAAACTCACATTAAAATTTAATCTCTAAGGTATTTTTTGAAAATAAATATTTACTGTTAGGCATTTTTGTTGTATTTTTAAATTATTTAAAGGCATTTTTGTCGATAATAAAATTCGGATATATTTTTGTCAACGTTTGAATAATTCAAAGACGTTTTTGGTGGTTAACCCAATTTAATAATGTAGTGATAGTAAAAAGAGTTACTATTCTTTATGTATTAGGGTTTAAATTTCTCTACATATATTTATATTATTTGTATTTTTATTTAATTTAGAGTTTTTATTTTACATTTCTTTTTTTAAGATTAATTTTAACATTTATAATTATATAAAAAATACTTTAATATTATTTATGATAATATTATTTTTTCTAATTTTATTTAGTTATTTTTTTATTTTTTAATTAATTTTTATCCGTATTATTATATAAAAATACTTTAATATTTTAAATTTACATAACAAAATTGTTAGTACAATTAGCTTATATATTTTTTAATGATATAAAACATAAAAATATAACTTATTGTCACATAAATATTTAATAAAGTAAATTAATTAATAAAATATTTAAAAATATATAATTTTATATTTTATTAAATGTAAAATCATAAAAAAATTATAAAAAATGAGATAATTCTTTTATTTGATAAGTATTTATTAATTTTTTAATTAAAAAACTAATTATAATTATATATATTATCAAATATATAGCATTATATTTAATTATACAAGATTTTAATTTTTGACCCCACCACTCTTAGATTCTTGGATCCGTCCCTGGTTCGAGCGGGAATAAACGTCCCTACGTGTGTGGTTGGAGGAATATTAGAGTATTCCCAGAAATATTTAGATTTCCCATGTTTGTTTCAAAGTTTTAAAATAAATTCCCAGACAAGTTTTGTTCCTTGGAATCAAAATCCCACTAATTTAATTCTCATCTCTCCTTGGTTATCTTTGATTCAAATGGAAATGGAATGTGTATAACAAAGTAAAAGGATTAAAATATCTTTGTTAATTTCACTCCAACTTTTCTTTCCAGATTTTTTCCAATTCATTTCAAACAAAATAAAATCTTAGCAGAGAGCCCCTCCTCCTTGAAAACCAATCTCTAGCGAGGCTTTTCTTCAAATTCACAGAGGTTCCACCGGTGTCGGCGCCGCCTCGCCGCCGATTTGGATTTGCACGGCCACCACGCTCCTTATTCTAGAAGGAAATCGTTCGCGTTCATGCTCATCATCACAGCTCATCTTGGTTCACCGCCACTGCGTTTTCGCCGCCATCATCGCGACTCTGTTCGGATCTTCCGCGTTGTGTGGTTGTGCGTGGCCTCTCTCCTCCATCTGAGCTCAGTTGCTTGCGCGTCTCTCACTTCTACGTCTGCTCGAGTTGTGCTTCGTGTTCGTGTTGTCTCCCTCGCCTCTCTCCCTCCTCGCATCTTCCTGTTCCTGTTCATCTTTTTTAAGAACAGGTTTGTTCTAGGTTTGAAATATTATTAACTTAATTTGTTTGGAATTGGAATGTAATTTCAGTTTCAGTTCTGACCTCATTGATTATAGTATTTAATAGTGATTAATATCTTGCTTTGATTAGGGCTAATACTTCTTCCTGTCTACTCATTCCGGTTTTTATGATAATGATTCATGTTTGAAAGGATTTTTAGAAAAAAAAAACATCAATTCAATTTGTGAATAAGTTATATGATTCTGCTGGCTGTGACATTTTGTTATATGAAACAAGTTTTTCTTTTTTTATAAATATGTTATGTTTTTGTCAGGAGTATGTCCATTGAGTTGCATGATGGAAATTTCTCCAATGTTGTATTTGAGAGTTTGCTACTATGGTTGTTATTTTTTTGGACCATGCTTGATTGAGTGATTTCTTTGGACTTATGTTGTATGTATTTGATTCCCAGTTGTGAAGCAAAAGAAGATTTTTTATCAGACAAAAGAATTATTAATCCTGCTCTTGATATCATGCGGGCTTCAACAAGTAAACATAATTATGAGTGAAATGAAATGATGAATCATCAATATAATATAACTATCTCATTAAATTTTGACTTGACTATCCAATTTGCAATTTGTATCACTAATAAGTACTCTTCCTTAATTTGAGTCAGAGTTTGCATTTTAGTTTAGTTGGTTCCAAGTCATTGTTATTGCATCATCATATAAATGACTCACTACTCAAGTCAAGCCATAGATTTAATATAAACCATAATTCGCATCAATACCATCTTTCACTTCCTTTATTTCGCATTAACATTTCTTTCCTATGAACATAAGTTTTTTTGTTTTCACAATTCGCACCAATACCATCTTTCAACAAGAAATTATAGCCGTTGCTGCTTCTAATTGAGCATTTTTTTCTTTTTGGTATGTTGATGTTTCATTCTCTTTCTCTCTTTTCAGTTTTGCTTTGATGATTTGATATGTGAGAATTTTAGATTGGTTGGAGTTTTATGTCAAGCTTTCTCTTTCTCTTTTTTAAAGTGAACTAAAGAACAAACAGATTCATAGTTTAAATCTGAGGTTCCACTTAAAAGGAAAAGTTCTATTTCAACGGAGAGATTGGTAGTAAAATCATTGATTGAATTAGTTTAGATTTTTTTTTTGTCTGGGTTTTGGTTCATAGTTATGTTATAATTGTTGGGCCAACTGTGGGGAGCTCTCTACAACCAGGGAGATTTCGGAGAGGAATCAAGTGAGAGAACATAAGATGAGAAGACACCACATCCAACTCAAAACCTTAAGGCGTCAAGTTAATGGGTCTCTCATCTTATAAACTCCTCACTCTTCCTTGCTTTCTTTGATGTGGGACTAACTTCAACACTCCTCATACTTGCAACACTAACAATCTCTCCCTCAAGTGTGAGCCTCCATATCAAGCACCAACTCCCCTCTAGCTCCTCCACCACCACGAGTATTCGTCCATCACACCGCCGCAAAACACCGCGAGACATGCCGCCCGGACCACCTTTGCCGGGAAGACTTTCGATGCTTCACCTTGAATACTCCTTAAAACCACCAGACTGATTAACCATCGGCTCTGATACCACTTATTGGGCTAACCGTGGGGAGCTCTCTACAACCGGGGAGATTTCGGGGAGGAATCAAGTGAGAGAACATAGGATGAGAATACACCACATCCAACTCAAAACCTTAAGGCGTCAAGTTAATGGGTCTCTCATCTTATAAACTCCTCACTCTTTCTTGCTTTCTTTGATGTGGGACTAACTTCAATACTCCTCACACTTGAAGCACTAACACTTGAGGCTAAGTTCTCCATATTTTTTGCACCAGTCAGAAACACTTAAAGCTTGTATCTGAGTTTTCTTTTTCCTCTATACCTTTTGATTAGATAGTGTTGTGAGGTGTAATTAAATATTTGTTTTGAAAGTGTGGGTGTACTGGGGTGCCGGTGTTAGAGAGAAAGAAGTCTATGTGTTGTAACAATTTTCACATAGTGATATTCTCTGGTTGTCATTTGACAACGGCCGTGGTTTTTTCTCCAGTAATTGGAGTTTCCACGTTAAATTTTTGTGTTGTGATTGTATCTATTTTATTTTTCTGTGAAAGGTATTTTCTCAAGGGGGAATGGTGTATTATTCCCAACATGTGGTATCAGAATTTCGGTTCGGTGGAATTTATTCTTAGTATGCTCTGTGGTTGCAGTCTAATCTGACCTTCCACATCAGAAAAGAATTTTGTCCTGTGGCTTGAGGTTGATCTTTGGTTGCTGTTGTTGTTGCTGGAAGGTAGTGTGACACTGTGAGAGTGCAGTTTGAAAAGGTTCTGGCTAAGGAAAGACTTGGTATTTAAGTGTGTCCATTGTGACCCACCTCTCTTTCCTGGGGACCCTTCCTAGTGCACGATTTACAGTTGAGTTATACTATTCCAGTATACGGTTGCAACAATGTCAGGATATTCAAGTGCTGTGAAGCTTGAAATAGAGAAATGTGATGGAAGAATCAATTTTGGCTTGTGGCAAATACAAGTCAAGGATGTGTTAATACAATCAGGTTTGCACAAGGTGTTGAAGGAGAAGACAAGAAGTATCCTCATGGTATTGCCGCACTGCCATGGATAAGGATAAGTTGTGGCAATCGGGTCCACAATTGCACACAGGCATTGGTTGGCATTGAGATACAAGGTGTGTGGCAGAGTTATGTCGATGGCTGAAGAACTTCCAGGAAAAGCCAATTTGGAAGTTGCACCATGAATTTTCAGCAAGGTTTCGATCTGTACCAAGGCAAAATGCTTGGAGTGGTCTAATTCCAAGTGAGTATACTTTCATGGTGGAGTATGATAGTTCTCTGAACTATGATCGTCGGTATAGACAATGGCAGCAAAGAATTGTCGGTGTTGACTATGGAAGCTGAAGATGTGTGACTATTTCAATCAAGGTGGAGATTGTTAGAATTTGGTTGAATTAGTCACACATTGCTTAGGATAGCAAATGGAGTGGATGGCCTAGGCTATAAATATGAGGATAAGTTCTCCATATTTTTTGCACCAGTCAGAAACACTTCAAGCTTGTATCTGACTTTTCTTTTCCTCTATACTTTTGATTAGAGAGTGTTGTGAGGTGTAGTTAAATATTTGCTTTGATAGTGAGGGTGTACTGGGGTGCCGGTGTTAGAGAGAAAGAAGTCTATGTGTTGTAACAATTTTCACATAGTGATATTCTCTGGTTGTCATTTGACAACGGCCGTGGTTTTTTCTCCAGTAATTGGAGTTTCCACGTTAAATTCTTGTGTTGTGATTCTGTCTATTTTATTTCTCTATGAAAGGTATTTTCTCAAGGGGGAATGGTGTATTATTCCCAACAATAATTTTGGAAGAAATGTTTGTTGGATCAAAATGGTACTGGACATGAATGCTGGTTAAGCAGGGTAAAGCATATTTAATTAAATATTAATTATTTTTTCTTGCTTTTTCAATTTATTTCTTCTGTTTTACTTATTTGTTGATATATTTTAGACTGTTTAAAAATTAAATTATCCAACTTACTTAGTGGAACAAGGATCTGTTGTAATTGTATTTGTTGAGAACTGATATTTCCATACTGCTATTACTAAATTTGATATGTGATTACTAGTTCTTTTCTTTCTTATTAACAGCAACTCGGGAATGGAATGACTCTTGTATGATTCCTATGTGCAGTTAATGTTTTGATTCAAGTGATTTGAATAAAGTCTTGAATTAGATTGAAGGATGACCAGGTGAATGAGCATTAGTGCATTACCATTAATGTGCATGTAAAATTCTCTAAACCACAATGAACTTCAATTTATTTTTTCTTGATTTGATAAATCTAAATGTTAGTTTATATATAAAAAAATGAATTCAAAAAGGAAAAATATAAATTTTGGTACTACAATCAATTTCAATGCATTAATCTTTTAGTTGATTGACTTTGGATAAAAAAAAATGTAAGGTAATTCTCTTATAGTTATACTCTTCATTGAGTGAAGTCTTGAAAGGGTACAAGAGTAAAAAGATTAACCAACAAGTTCATTGATCCCCCCTTTTTTGTTGGAAGTTTTTGTTTTTCTGAAATAGGTGTCTCTCATGATTTCTCACTTCATTAGTCAATGCTTTTGTGTCATTGAAATGTCTCCATTTGGTAATAATGTGTCTCTGTCTCTCTGTGTTTGTGTGTGTGTATTTTTAAGTAATATTTGTTTTTCTTACTTTGCTTTTGGTAATTCATTTGCTTTGGTTTTAGTTCTTGATTCTCATTGTTAAAAGTGCTTCTGAATTTGAGTGGTTGGTCATTTTTTGAACTCTGTCATTTGTTCAGAGAAACGAGATTGGGTTGGTTGGAGGCAAATACAGTGAATCTACACCAATATATCAGCTTCACGGATTCATAAGTGTTCAGATCTGAACCACAATACATTATTCCTAATATAGTTTTTTTATCTTATTCTTTTCTCTAAGTTCCTTGCTTCTAAATTTGGTTGGTGAATTTTACTTAGGGCTTATTTGGGTGGGCTTTTAAGAAAAGATCTTTTTTTGAGTTATCTTTTTTTAAAAGATCTTATAGAGAAGTAAAAGTAATTTTATGTTTGGATATCTCATGTAAAAAGGTCTTTTTATCTATCAATTATGTTTGGGTATAACAATATAAAAGTACTTTTTGTTTATTTATTACATGAAAAACAACTTTTTTTAAGAAAAAAGATCTTTTAAAAAAAGATCTAAATTACAGCTTCTCAAAAAAGATCTTTTTTTTTTATTTTACAAAAGATCTTTTTTTAACAAAATAATGGCACCCAAACATACACTTATAATAACCGAGTTGAAAGACTTTTTTCTCTATTTTTTTGGAACAACAGTAGATACTTTATTTCTTTACCTTGTGTATTCAGTATCAAAATATTTCTGTAAAGTTAATATTCCGTATAAGTTGATTCTATTGCTATCTACCGGTGGTAATTACTGTTTATGAATTGACAAAATTGAAATTCTCCTTCTCCAATTCTTCTTTATTTTTTAAAGCACTCTTGCTAGAATGGTGGAATCTGAATTATATATGATCTACTCATAGCATTGGGTTTAGTAGGTATCACAAGAATGCAGTTCATGAGTTGTGTGAAGATTTTTTTATTTCATTTTGTTAACTTAATATATTTTTCTTGAATTCCATTGTATTTGGATTTTGAAAAATATAAAGTGGTAATTCTTACCTTTATTCTTTTCACATTTTAGCCTGCTATAATAATCATTATATAGAATAAATAAATAGTTAGGTCTTCTATCTAAATATTTTAATATTTTTTTATTTTTTGTAGAATGGATCTCAAATAGAAGATGAAAGTTATTGTCTACTTGATTTTACATTTCGAATTGATGAATGATCTTATGGTTAAGTTGTTGATAATTTACTATGTTTTGATTATATTGAAATTAAAAAAAAAAGAAAAGAAAATGAAATGATAGTTATAGTAGGCAAGTAATAAGAGATGTTAGTGTTGATAGGATTATTTATTTTAGTGATCTAGCATGCATAGAAAACACGAGAATGGATAGATGTGCCTTTCATGCATTGTGTAACATGCTTAAAAGGGTTGGAAGGTTAGAACCAAGTAGGAATATGGATGTGGAAGAAATGATTGCCATGTTTTTACATATTATAGCACATGACGTCAAAATTAGAGTAATAAATAGACAATTTGTGAGATCTAAAGAAACAATTAGTAGGCGGTTTAATGATGTATTGCTTGCTATTTTGAGATGTCATAATCTCTTACTGAAGAAACCTCAACCATTTAGCCAAGATAGAATGGATGAACGATGAAAATGGTTCAAGGTAATTTATTTTGCTAATGTTATTAAATCTCATATGGTTGGTGTTCTTTAGGATTGAGTTAATTGATCTTTGTTTTGGATTTTATGATTGTCTAGGAGCCTTAGATGGTACTCATCAAATTAGAAGAGTGATGGTTGTGAAAGAATTATAACTGCATGTTGCCTTTTGCATAATCACATTAGAAGAGTGATGGTTGTGGATCCTATTGATGAGATAGTAGATCAAAATATGCTTGGAGTAGATGGGAGGACGATCCACCACATTGAGACGAGCGATGCTTGGAGTAGATGGAGGGATCAACTTGCACAAGAAATGTGAAACCAATGGAGGAGAAGACATCATACACGATAATTGTGTTCATTTTTCTACGTATGAGGTTGTAACATTGATTTCATTTTATTGATGTGTTTGCGTTCTTGTACAAGAGTTAAGAGTTGTGTGTCTGCTAGTAAATTTTAACTTTTGAGACTTTTTTGTAACTTTAATTTGGATAATAGTAAAGCTTTTTAATACATATGTGGTTCGAATCGTTGAGGTTTGTTTTATATAAGTTCAATTGTGGATTATGAGACGAATTATGAATTATGGAATTTTTAAAAATTTAGATACGTATTTTGTGTTAATTTTAATTAAACATATTTAATATTAGAGGTATTTTAGTAAATTTAAAAAATTTAGAGTCAATAATAATTTAATTAAAGATATTTGTTATTAGAGATATTTTAGCAAATTTAAAAAAAATAGAATTAATAATAATTTTAATTAAAGATATTTGATATTAGGGGTATTTTAGTAAATTAAAAAAATTAGAATCAATACTATTTATATTTTATTATATATATTTACTAAATTTAATCATTAATCTTCTAATTAAAAATTATAAGGATATTTTGGACAAAGTATTCACAATTCTCAAATATATTAAATATGAACCAAACAAAAATTAAACTATTTCTAGACATATTATTAATATTTCATAGATTTTATCCTTACAAACCAAACATAAGAATACTATATACTTGGTAATATTATTCTAAAAAATCATATTCCTAATAATAATATTCTTAGATATAAAAATTAATCCTTGAATCACACCTAAGAAAAATGATATTCTGAAATTTCTACTCGGTGTCCTGGTAGGAGTACTTGGTATACTCTCGTTCCAGCGATTAAGGCGCCGGTTCCAGCCAATATTGCCAAGAAGTTGGCCTATTACGCCGATAAATTGAAAAGATAGACTGATTTTGAAGTTCAATGCAATTTTTGCACACACCGAAGAAGATCATCTGAATCTGAAGGATGAACACGCGAAAAAAAATAATTTTTAATAAGCACATGCACCACAATTGTATTTAGTAAAATAACTTTTAAACATAAATATAATAAATAAACTCTTTTATTTTTTAACTTAAAAAATTTATATAAATATTATAAAAATTTATTTTATTCTAAACATCATCATTAAAAATACTAAATTATCTAAATTACTATAACCTAATTTTTTCGACCAATCAAACTTGATACTATATTATTTTGACTAATGTTCATGCAAAAAAAATTTTATGATTAGTTTTCATAAACCAAGTCAATCTCTTCGAGCTTCAAAGAACAGAAAAAAAAACATAATAGATCTATTAAAAAAATACAAAAATAACATTCGAAGAACAGCATTGTGGGCTTTCCTCCAGTGTGTCCCACGGATTGAATCCATCGTCAACAAGACAAATGCAAACTATTACGTACTTGAGTAAAAAAATTGTGTGTTATGTTGTGCAGTAAATGAATGTTTTCCTCCCCATTCTTATACAGAACCCACTTGAACATTCTCATTAAATTCTTGTTTCTCCACTCACAACAGCAATACAGCAAACCTCAAAGTGAAATTGTTCCAAGTGAAACTATTTTACATGAGTTGATAAAAATAATATTCACATGAGTTGGTAGGTGAAATGAACTCCAGGATTCATTCTTTCTTTCATTTCTTTTTACAAAGTGTATGAAGTTCATAGAAATAATATTCACGTGACCCCACGGCTTTGCATGACTCTTATGAGTCCCGTAATTATTTTTTTATTTTAACATTATTAAGATAATGTTTAGCAAATACATTACCCGAATTAGATGTTGTAATAGAGGGTGACGCATTAAGAGGCATTGCCTCCGTTGATTGTAATATCGCCACGGAGTAAAACTGGAAAGAGTCAAAGCAAGCGATAAAATGTGGCAAAGACCGGTCAACTTACCGGTCAACTTACTACATGTATTATGTATTGGAATAATGTATACTATGTACATACTACATACTTGTACATGTAATGTGTAATTCAAGTATATAATAATAATAATATTGAACAATGAAAATAAATAAATGCGTGTCTCATATCTTCCTTTTCCCTCCCGTGAAAAAGAAACAGACAAATACCAATTTCTGCCAAATGCTAACTATGCTTCTTTCCTCATGTCATCCAATATCTACCTGATTCTGTTGTCCTTGCTTAGTTCCTTTCCATACATTACCGTTTATTTTTTATTTTTTTCAACTTTGCCATATCATGTTCAGTTCTCCATAGCTTGTTAGATGGGGACGAATTTGTTGGTTCGTTCTTGTTGTGGCTACTGGCTATCGTTATTCGTTGGTACTAGGATGTGCCCATTGTTTTGTTTTTCTTTTTTATCCTATTCGTTTGTGATATTTTTAGAATTTAGTTTACTCTTATTATTCCCTTTTTTAAAGCTGGATATTTAGAATTGACAAAAGAATAGCATAGTTATAACAACTTATAAACATCAATAATACAACGAAGGACATGTAATTAGGTTGTGATATTTAGATGTTGTTAGATCGAAATATTTAAGGTAATTAATTGAGTAAAATATCATGTATAGAACCAATTTATTGAAGTAAATCTCTAGATATAATAGCATTCAGTTGGTAATTTGATGTCGATTCTTAGAAGAAAAAAAATGACTTCTGGGCCTCTATTAAATGTGTCTAGGAAAGAAATTAAATGTGTTTCTCCTGTGTTATTCTGGGCCTTTATTCCAAAATACTAATGTTAATGATAAAAAAAAAACCTACCTTTCTGCAACCAAGAAAAAAAAAATAAAACTAAATTTCTTATTCCCTAACAAGCTTAGTAAAATTCATAACTTGATTATTCTTTCTGTTTAAAAAAAAAAAAACTAACTTTTCTATTCCCTAACAAATGTAATAAAATTCATAGGCATTTTTTCAGAAATTAAAAAAAATTTATATTTTCCCAAACACTATTTTTGAACTTTAATTTTTTAAATATGATTTTTTTTGTATAGAGCAAGTTCGCCACACCCCAAATACGATTTATATTTTTAAAATTTTTTTCAAAATAAAATACGACTTATAATTTAAAAAATTCTTGTTAAATAGAATTTATTTCGGTGTATCTGTGTATTTCTAAAGATGATGATAATAGTTGTCATTGTTAAATATGTTTTTTTTAATTTATAATTAAAAAAATCTTTGAAAAAGTCATTCTCACTGTCTGTGTATTTTTGTGTACTCCTCCTATACACTGTTTGTGGATCTATATACTATTTGGAGATAATGATACTTGATTAAAAAAGCGAGATTGAAAAAAATTAAAGGAAACTCGCTGGAGGATAGACAAACTCTATGAGAACCGGAGTGCGACTAACTACAAACAAAATCGTATTTAAAAAAATTAAAGTTTAAAAATGATGTTTAGAAAAATATGATTTTTTTTCTATTTTTCTTTTTCTAAGCCATTCTCTTCGATTTCGAGCATACAAACAGCTCTGAGGAGTAAACAAGAAGTCAACAACAATAATTGATGTAATTTCCATCAAACTTCTTCGCTAAGAGTGATGTGGTGTCTTAGCTTTGTCAACTAGCAATAGAAAGTTCCTTTGAGTTTGTATAATTATCTTTATTTTTATTATTTTAAGTACACTACTTACTCTTTTTTTTAGAAATTGCACTAGAAAATTACCAAAAATCGGTTAACAAAAATAACTATGTTGCTTAAAACATCTTGAACGAAGAGAATATCTTTTAAATTAAACTCTTAAAATATATTTCTTTTTATTTATTTTAAATTCATATATTAAATATACACTAAATTAACTACTAATATAAAATACATTTAAAAATATACACATTAAAAATGAGTTAAATTGCATGTATTTAAATATAAATACAGACGGGCTAAATTTAGTAACTAATTTCAATGTGTAAATAGCATTTTAGCTTCCAACTGGTTGAATGGAAGCCTGTCGGTTTCGAACATCTGAGGCATATATTGGATGCACACTCCAATCTTTTAAGTTTCGAACGTCTGAGGCATATATTGGGTGCACAGCCCAATCTTCTAATTCTTTGTTAACATCTTCCTCGATAGGGTAACGGTAACTCAAAACAAGACGAGTGTAGAAGAACTGGAATGAAACCACGAGTTGAATGCTATTATTATTATTATTAGTGTCGGTGTTTTCTTCCATTACCTTGATCATGTCAATGCAGCATTGCCCGTCGTACCAAAAATAGCTATCGTTAAGCCATATATTCTCGCCTAGAAACCAATGCCCGTCATAACTGAAACTTGGGCCATGCATCACTCTAACCCAATACTTATATGACACTGAAGTGGCTTGCACTTCGTGACTCCGATAGTATGCAGGAAAAATGATCCAAAAGATGAAACCCAACAAGCTATCACCTGGGGCAACATCAAGAGTAACAGCCCCTCTTTGTGGGTTTATATATCTGAACCATTCCGGGGCTGCACCTGACAACACATTTAACTTGGGATGATTGTGCTGCTTGCCCGACAGATAACGAAATGGGTGCTTATCCTCCTTATCCAGCCATGCTGTTGTAGCACATGTAGGTGCTGCTGCTAGTGGTCGCTTTAGTCTGCCATAGGCATGTTCCATAATGCTCTTTTTTGAATTCCTTCTCAATTTGTCGCAGTTGGTGAAGTTGAAGGTTATATCCTCAAATTGCTGCTGCAGGATCGGTTCTTTGGCCACACAATCCAAAGCAGATACAGATACAGTGTGTAGCGAGCGGCAGTTGCGAGCAATTATGTACACAACCGATGCTGGAAGCTCTGCTATGGATTCAAGGCTCTCACAGTTGCTCACGTTCAGGTATTTCAACTTCTGGGAACATACAGCAGATGGAGGAACTTGACGCAGACTCTTGCAACCAGAGATACTCACTTCTCTAAGATTTGAAGCTTTTGATAAATCTGGGAGCTCCATTAGGCTTGATGAACCATCAAGATCCACTTTCCTTAGATTTACAAGATTCTGAAATTAACGAATCAACTAATTTTATTTTATTTTTTTGGTAATAAACGAATTAACTAATTAAAAGGTAGGTGTAGAGTCCTAAAAAAAAGAAAAAAAAAAGGAACGATGGGCTTGGCCCATCATTTTTCCTTCATTTCCTTCCCTTCCAACGGCACACACGCACACTCTAGAATCATCATATACACACAAACACTACTAACGCTTCACCTTTCCTCATAGTCAAATATGTCTTCCTTCTCGCTCTCATATCACTTTTTCAACAGTCATTTCATATATTTTTATTTCAATTAATTTTACTACTCTTCTTTTATTCTAACTCTATTATGTCTTATCTATTATACTCTCTTATATTAACTTTTATTTCAAAATTTCATTGAAGTAGTCTACATTAAAAAAAAAAAAGAGAAAAATCACATTTAATTCAAGTATTATTAATTATTAAAATATTAAAGTAATTCTTTATCTTAATAATTATCTATATTTTTAATTTTAGCATGTTTGTAGTGATGCTTATTAATAAATTCGAAAATTTAGAGTTAAGGTAAGATAGAATTTGAAATTTTTGGGTATATAGATTCTATTATATCAATTGATGTTAAGATTAACTTATTAAAATTATTATTGTTATGTTTGTGATATTAGATTCTCAAAAGAACCACTTTCTTTGCTTGCTGGAACCTGTGGAGTAGAAATTGAAATTTTAGGACCGTCAAAATGGGTCAAACTCATCGGACCAGTCCGTTTATCTATTTAAATGGACGGATTTTACTTCTAACACTTCACCCTTCCTCACCGTCAAATATGTCTTCTTTTTCGCTCTCATATCACTTCTTCAACAATAATTTTATATACTTTTATTTCAATTAATTTTACTACTCTTCTTCTATTCTAACTCTATTATGCCCTATTTATTGTACTCTCTTATATTGACTTTTATTCTAAAATTTCATTAAAGTAGTCTAAACTTAAAAAAAAATCACATTTAATTCAAGTATTACTAATTATTAAGATATTAAAGTGACTTTTTACCTTAATAATTACCTATATTTTTTATTTTAGCATGTTTGTAGTGATGGGTATTAATAAATTCAAAAATTTATATAGGTTTTATTATGTCAATTGATGTTAAGATTAACTTATTAAAATTATTATTATTATATTTGTGATTTTAGATTCTCAAAGGAACCACTCTCTTTGTTTGTTGGAACTTTTGGAATAGAAATTCCTCTCTTAGATTTTAGTCTATAAATAAACTTTGTATCTATAGTTAAATTTTAGCATTGTATCAATTTTATGAAAATAATTTTAAAATTTATTATTTAGTTAATTACTATTTTATTTGTTAATATGATTTTTATGTTAAATATCTTACAAAGAAAATTCCACTTGAGACATAATATCTTGTATTGAAATTAATAAAATTGTCATTTGAGGAATTAGATTATAATGTAAATATTATTTTGCATATACACTTTGAATGTAGAGTTAGTATTGAATTGATGATGTACTTATTGATTTATTTGACAATTTTAATTTGATCATGATTTGTATGTCAAAATATTTTGAAAAATTCTATAACAGAAACTGCAGCTAGCGGCAATAAGCGCTAGACTTGGTGCACCATGTCAGTATATAATTGTACTTTCAGATCCATATGAATGAAAAATGATATCTGTCTGTTCCATGTCCACAAAATCAGTGGAACATGTCTGTTTCAGAATTCACACAAAGAAAAAACAACCTAAGTGTGATTTTTGTTTGTTATTTTGATTTTTCTGAATTAGATAACTTTTCATTTAAATTTATATAAAATAATAAAGTTTGATTATTGATGTCTATAAGTAATTATCATTATGTTTGAGTATATTTTTGTCACTGTTATTAAAGTGGATTTATTTTGAATAAAAGTTAATTATTTATACAAATTTCTCTCGTGGAGTTATGGATGCTGAGAATGTGTTGCCTTTTAGTATAATTGGAAATTCTATTTGTTTTGTTTTCTGTAATATCGATTTTTGAGGCTTGCTTAGGAAGATTTTTCTAAGCGCCAGTCACGGCCAGATTGGGTCGTGACAAATCAGTATCAGAGCCAGGTTATTCTGTGTATATAGAGCAGTTGTTCTGTAGTAAGATCATGATTGTATAAATGAAAGTCGGCCCATTTTCACAAGTTGTGATGTTACTAAAGACTTATAGGAATGTTCATAAAAATAAGGTATTTAAAGTGTGTTTTCATTATTTTCTGTGTTTGAGTCTATCTGTATTTAATATAATCATTTATTCTTAGGTGGAAGATGCCACCTAAATGTCATATTCCTACTCCACGGGCAGAAGCACGTAATGCTCCTAATGTTGAAACTAATAGAGCACCTTCTCCCCCACTCAATTAATGGGATGGTGGTTGTAGAAGACCAATAGGATGAGACAGAGGTGCGATTATTACAGAAAAATCAGTGAATGTTGCTGCTGGAATATGAAGACTTCATCAAGCTGTTAATAATCTTGTGAAGTGCTTGACTGATCGAAGAGAAGCTAGAGATCCACCTTCTGCAGGGTCAAATGTCCTTAATCAAAAAAGTCTACAACCCCTTGGGGAACGAGCTGTCACTCTCCAATCTTTCCTTAAGTTGAATCCGCCTATTTTCTCTGGAAATCTTCTGGAGGACGACACTCAATTCTTCATTGACAGCTTGAACAAAGTCTTTCAAGTCCTCAGATGTTCAGATGACACAACAGTGGATCTAGCTACATACAATTTAACAGGACATGCTTATCATTGGTATCAAACACCTCTTCAAAGTAGAAGGCGTGTCGAATGTCACCTTTTTTGTAGGATGAGTTTGTTGAGATCTTTTTGGAAAGATTCCTTCCTCCTAGTATAAAGGAGAAAAATACTGCTGATTTTAAGAAGTTCAGGCAAACTCCTAGTATGTCTGTGATGCAGTGTGAGAATCGTTTCACCGAGCTTTTTAAATATGTTGAGCACTTAGTGACTTCGGATATCATGAGGGTTAAGAGATTTTTTCGAGGATTAGCAAACCCTTACTTCACTGCTCTTTCACCCATGGTTCGGAGCATGACCTATTCAGAAATTACGAATGTTGCTAATAGTATTGAAGCTGAATTGGAAGAAAGGAAAGTGAACAAAGAAATTGGCAAAAAAAAAAGGATACAAGGAGAATTTTTTGGAGGATCAAGCTATGGGGGCATATCAGGTCATCAGAATTGTCCACAAACACAATTCGGGGGGGGTTAACTATTATGAAGCTGCCTCAAAGGGTACCTCAACCTTAGGGAGTCGAGCTATGAGTGTATCTGAACCAGGCATGCAGAGATCTAAGCCTTCAGAAATTCTTAGGTCACCGTGTTAACATTGTGGAAAATATCATTCTGAAACATGCTTCAAGACTACTCGAGTATGTTATGGTTGTGGACAGACTTGTTACCTTTGTAGAGATTGTCATCATCCTCAGGAAAGTTCCATGCAGAATTCAGCATTACTTGCAACATCCACACCATCTTTCTTAGCTGTCTCCCGAAAAAATTTTTTCAGCTCCGTTAGTTAAGGGTGTTGGTAGGGGATCTGGCGGTCGAGGATCTAACAACAAAGGTGCTACACAAGATGGAAAAGGTTAGTCATAGATTCATGCTTTAACCCGTCAGGATGCTCAGGTTTCAAATGTAGTGATAGTAGGTACCTTACAAGTTTACTCCTTAGATGCTCAAGTATTGTTTGATCCGGATTCTCATAACTCTTATATATCTCCACATTTTACATCTCGTTTAGATAAGCAATTTCAAATATTAGACTGTCCATTTTATGTTGGTACTCCACTTGAAATTTCTGCGATAGTTCAATATGTTTTTCGATCTTGCATTATTAGAGTGAACACTGTTGATAACTTAGTTGATTTGATCCTTCTTGAAATGATGGAGGAATTTGATGTCATCTTGGGTATGGATTGGTTATCCTCTTATCAGGCCGATGTAAGTTGCTACTCCAAAACAATAAAATTTGATATTCTGGGCATTCCACCTTTTGTTTTCTTTGGTGAGGGTTGTTCTACCTTGACTAATCTTATCTCTTCTACGAGTGCTTTACACTTGATGGATAAAAGGAATCAAGGATTTCTTATAGTAGTTAGGGATGTTGAAGCCAAAGTACCTAGTATAGATCAAAATTTCGTGGTTAGAAAATTTTTAGATGTTTTTTCAGAGGAACTACCAGGCATACCACCGGATTGGGAGGTAGAGTTTTCCATAGATTTAGCCCTAGGAATTTCTCTTGTGTCAATCCCTCCTTATCGCATGGCTCCCACGAAATTGTGAGAGTTGAAAATTCAGTTGCAAGAGCTATTAGACAAGGGATTTATCCGTCCTAGTACTTTTCTTTGGGGAGCTCCAATTCTCATTGTAAAGAAAAAGGATGGTTCTATGCGATTGTGTGTCGATTATCGGCAACTTAATAGAGTAACTATTTGTAACAAGTATCCCTTACCAAGGATTGATAATTTGTTTGACCAACTCCAAACAGCTTCTTATTTTTTCAAGATAGATCTTCATTCTGGATACCATCAGTTAAAGATTAAGGAAAAAGACATTCCAAAAATAGCTTTTTAAACTCGATATGGGAACTATGAATTTTTGGTGATGCCCTTTGATTTAACCAATGGCCTAGCTATTTTTATGGATTTGATGAACCGTGTATTCAAGTTTTGTTTAGATCACTTTGTGATTGTCTTTATTGATGACATTCTAGTGTATTCCAAGAGCGAGAAAGAACATGATCATCATCTAAGAGTTGTTTTACAAACTCTAAGAAATCACAAACTTTATGCAAAATTTTTTAAGTGTGACTTTTGGTTGGATCAAGTAACATTCTTAGGTCATGTTGTATCGAAAAATGGAATCAAAGTGGATCCAAAAAAAGTGGAACTCGTCCAACAGTGGCTAAGACCTACATCAGTAAAAGAGATTTGTAGATTTTTAGGATTGGCAGGCTACTACAGACGTTTTGGCAAAGATTTCTAAAAGATATCAACTCCTTTGACCAAGCAGACTCAGAAAAATATAAAATTTCAATAGACTGCTGAAATGTGAACAAAGCTTTCAAAAGTTTAAGAAGTGTTTGACTACTGCCCCAGTTCTAGTTTTACCTTCAGGATCCGGAGGATATTCGGTATATTATGATGCATCGTGGGAAGGACTTGAATGTGTTCTTATGTAGCATGGTAGAGTCATCACCTATGCATCTAGATAACTTGAGAAGCACGAGCAGAATTACCCAATTCATGATTTAGAAATGGTAGCAGTGATTTTTACCTTAAAGATCTAAAGACACTATCTATATGGTGAAATATGTAAAATTTATATAGATCACAAGAGTTTAAAGTACATCTTTCAACAAAAAGATCTTAATCTCAGACAACGTAGATGGGCGGAGTTGCTTAAAGATTACGATTGTACCATCTTATAACATTCAGATAAGGCTAATGTAATTGTTAATGCATTGAGCAAAAATCCATGTGTAGTTTAAATCACATTGCTTTGTCAAGGAGACCTTTAGTGCAAGATATTCACAAGTTAGAATCTAAGGGTGTATACTTTAAACTTAAAGGGTTAGGACCACTCTTAGCTTATATATGATCTCGGTCCTCTCTAATAGAACAAATTAAGTCTGCGCGAGGTGATAACCCAAAGTTAAGAAAGCTAATGGAAGATGTTCACAATGGGAAGAACTCATATTTTTTTATCAAGGTGTTTTACATTGTGGTAACCGTTCATGTGTGCCAAATAATAATGGCTTAAAAAAAGCTATTATGGAGGAGGCTCACAATTCTAAATACACTGTTCATCCAGGCACTAATAAGATGTACCAAAATTTGAAGCAATTATTTTGGTGGGAAGGCATGAAAAAAGATGTAAATACTTTTATTTCTCACTGCTTAACTTGTCAACAAGTTAAAACTGAACATCAAAAGCCTGCAGGGTTGCTACAACATATTGAGATACCTAAATGGAAATGGGAGAGAATTACCATAGACTTTGTAATAGATTTATCTCATAGTTTTAGGGGATACAATTCAGTTTGGATGATAGTAGATAGAATGATAAAATCAGCTTACTTTCTCCCTGTGAAAACTACTTATACTATAGCCCGATATGCTAAGCTTTATGTTGATGAGATATTCGAGCTTCATGGAACTCCCGTGTCTATTATCTCAGATTGTGGGCCACAATTTAACTCTCATTTTTGGAAATTCTTTCAGAATGCACTTGGAACAAGAGTAGATCTTAGTACAGTCTTCCATCCACAGACGGACAGACAATCTGAGAGAACAATTCAAATTTTAGAAGATATGTTGAGATGTGTTTTAGATTTTGGTGGAAATTGGGATAGCTACCTATTTTTGATTGAGTTTTCTTATAATAATAGCTATCAAACTAGTATTCAAATGGCACCATTTGAAGCTCTTTATAGAAGGCGATGTAGATCACCAGTTAGATGGTTTGAGGTTGGTGAGGCCAAACTGTTGAGACCCGATTTGGTATAAGATGCAATTGAGAAAATTCGCGTGATCAAGGAGGCGTAACTTAGAATTCTCAGTTGGTGATCAAATTTTTCTCCGAGTGTCACCTATGAAGGGTGTGATGAGCTTTAGCAAAAAAGGAACTAAGGAAGTTTAGTCTTCGTTATATTGGTCCTTTTGAGATTTCGGAACGAATAGGCGCAGTAGCGTATCGCTTGGCACTACCACCTGATTTGTCTATGATTCATCTAGTATTTCACATGTCTATGTTATGTAAATACATTCATGATCCATCTCATGTACTTATTCCCTAATAAATGGAATTAAAAGAGGATTTATCATTTGAAGATGAACCTATTGCTATAATTGATCGACAAGTAAGGAAGTTTCTAAAGAAGTAACCTTTGAAAAAGTAGTCTGGAAGAATCATTCAGAGGAAGAAACAACCTGAGAATCTGAGAATATAATGCGCAATAAATATCCATATTTATTCGAAACTTAAGGTATTTTCATGTTTTAAATTCAAGGACCGAATTTTTTTAACATGGAGCGGTTGTAGAACCTTAAAAAGAAAAGAAAAAATTTTCTTCCCTTCCAACGAGGCGCACACACACTCTAAAATCATCATACACACACAAACACTGCTAAAACTTCACCCTTCCTCACCATCAAATATGTCTCCCTTCCCTCTCTCATGTCACTTCTTCAACAATAATTCTATACACTATTATTTTAATTAATTTCACTATTCTTCTTCTATTCCAACTCTATTATGCCCTATCTATTGTATTCTCTTATATTAGCTTTTATTCCAAAACTCCATTATAATCTAAGTTTAAAGAAGAGGAAAATCACCTTTAGTTCAAGTATTACTAATTATTAAGACATTAAGGTGACTCTTTAACTTGATAATTACCTATAATTTTAATTTTAGCATGTTTGTAGTGGTGGGTATTAATAAATTCAAAAATTTAGAGTTAGGATAAGATAGAATTTAAAATTTTTGGGTATATAGATTCTATTATATCAATTGATATTAAGATTAACTTATTAGAATTATTATTGTTATGTTTGTGATATTAGATTTTCAAAAGAACCACTCTCCTTGCTTGTTGGAATCTATGGAGTAGAACTTCCTCTCTTAAATTTTAGTCTGTGAATAAACTTTATATTTATAGTTAAATTTTAGCATTATATTAATTTTACAATTGTTGAAAATAATTTTAAAATTTATTATTTAGTTAATTACTAACTTATTTGTCAATATGATATTTATATTAAATAATTTACAAAAAAATTCTACTTGAGACATAATATTTTGTGTTGAAATTAATAAAATTGTCATTTGAGAAATTAGATTATAATGTAAATATTATCTTACATATACACTTTGAATGTAGAGTTAGTATTGAATTGATGATGCACTTATTGATTTGTTTGACAACTTTAACTTGATCATAATTTGTATGTCAAGATATTTTGAAAAGCCTATGACAGAAACTACAGCTAGCGACAGTAAGCACTAGACTTGATATACCATGTCAGTATATAATTGTACTTTCAGGTCCATATGAATAAAAAATGGTACCTATCTGTTCCATGTCTACAAAATCAATGGAGCATGTCTGTTTCAGAATTCACACAAAGAAAAAACAATCTAAGTGTGATTTCTGTATGTTATTTTGACTTTTTTGAATTAGATAACCTTCTGTTTAAATTTATATAAAATAAGAAAGTTTGATTATTTGATGTTTATAAGTAATTATCATTATGTTTGAGTATATTTTTGTCATTGTTATTAAAGTGGATTTATTTTGACTAAAAGTTAATTATTTATACAAATGTCTCTCGTAAGATTTTGGATGCTCTGTTTACTCCCTGATGAGTTGCAAAATTCACTCGGTTGTTTTTTCATTTTTTTCAGATATGAGCCTTGATCCTAATTCAACTTCATCAATTCCGCTCTAGTTTTGTTTGTGTTAGTAAGCCTTTTACTGTTCAAGGGCTTGATGTTTTGTGTAAATAACTTTAAAACTCTTTAGACTTATTAAACTGCTCCATGTAACACAGGCAGGATCCAATTTTAATGACCTGAGTATGTTGCTTTGTAAATATTCTAGTAAATAAAACTAATAGACCATGTTTTGCTATAAATATTAAAGTCGAATTTTATGTAAATATGCTGAATGTATTTTAAATATGATACTGAGAATGTGTTGCTTTTTAGTATAATTGAAAATTCTATTTATTCTATTTTCTGTGATTTCTGAGACTTGCTAAGGAAGATTTTCTTAAGCGCCATTCATGGCCAGATTGGGTCGTGATAGTAGGTATGCATGTGTGTGGCATCAAATTAATTTCAGAGTCTTGCTGGAAATATAAATGAAAAAGAATATTGTTTCCATACCTGTTCACCTTCCCAAAGCGTTTGCAATCCACTATTGGGCATTATGATTTCAACAAATCTCTCAGCACCAAAAGAAGATGGCAAAGATTTCGAAGGAAACCCATCCCAATGAAAATACCTTAACTTCTTTGGCAGGGATGTAATACCTTCTGGAGCACACAACTTATTTTTGGAATTGGATGAATGAAATCTAACAAGCTTCAGTTCTGGCATTCTTTCAAATGTCTCAGGGTGCAACCTTATCATATCAATTTCAGACATATTTAATGTGATACTTTGAATAACTTGAGTTCCCTGCATAGTATGTATGTCAAAATTAAATATAGGAAAAGTATAGGTGAACAATGAAAATATTAAACAATGTAAACAATAGATATATCGGATGTTCATTTTACTAGTGTACGGATGGTTATTTTAATATTAAAATTTAGAAGGTTAATTTGGAGGTGTAGTGTGTTTTTATTTGATTGGTAGTTGTTCATATTGTTCAATAAAGTCATTGTCCCCCTAGCATTCCCCTTAAATATATATCAAACTTCCACAAAAATAAATGTGACAAAATTACAATCTAGGTAATCATCAATTGCTTACCTTATTGTATTTCAGTACTTCATAGGTATCACAAGAATCCCATAGTCTACTGCGTTTTCCTGGATCATCTAGACATTCTCCGCGAACAATTTCACGGCCCATTTCTCGAATTAAGTCATGCATTGACACACAATCGTTTGAAATGGAAATAAGAGCTTTATTACAAAGATTTGTCAACCCGATAGTAGTTGTGTATCCACAGTGATCAAGAAGAGATTTTATCTGCTCTTCTTCTTCTGTATTTCTATCAAAGAAACATGCAAGTTCCAAAAATATATTCCGATCATTACGATCTAATTCATTATAACTCAATCGTAATATTCTTTGGATTTTTTCATCAGGCGTCTTTTCAAGTTTGGCCAGTTCACTTTCCCACTCTTGTTGAGTTTTTCCTTTAAGGAAGGAACCCAAGATTTTTATTGCTAAAGGAAGGCCTTTGCAATAGTTAAGCACTCTCTTGGACAACTCAACTTGTTCTGCTTTTATAATGCAGTTTTGCTTGAAGGCATTCAGGCTGAAAAGCTGAAGGGAATCATCAGAATTCAATGTCTTAACTTGATGAATATGATCAGTGTCCGCCCTAAGAAGGACATGCTTATCTCTTGTTGTCGCTATGATTTTGCTACTTGCCCCAAACCGTGTATGTCCTCCACATAAATCTTCCATTTGGTCTGAATCATTGACATCATCAAGAACAACAAGAACCTTTGTTCGACCAAGTCTTTTCTTGGCAAAATTAGTTATTCCACCAGGCGTGACAAAGGGACTTGCATCTTCTTCCTTTAGCAGTTTGGAAAGAAGTTCTGTCTTCAAATGATCTATACCATATTTCTCAGCTCTTTCTCTTACATTTTTCAAGAAGCAAAATCCTTCAAATCCATCACACAATCTATTGAAAACTGCAGTCGCAAGAGTTGTCTTACCAACACCACCCATGCCCCAAAGGCCAATAATAACATCTTCAGATTCCGTGCACAACGAAACTAGCTTTTCAATTGGTCCATGAATTCCAACAAGACCCTGCAAATCACCTTGGGGTGATTGGTTTAACCTTTGTAAGACACGTTTGACAATTTGACCAACAAGGTCAGCATCATCCCTACATAATGTATACGTGGCAAAATTATTAGTATTGTTGTTGTTGTTGTTGTATTGTTTAGTTTAATAGTGTGAGAATGGATTTATTCCTTCCACTAAAATCTCATTTATCAAAACATACCCTAATCTAATAGTGTAACAGAAGAAACAAAATAATCTATGAAAAAAAAGATTGCTGACTTGAAGCGTGATGACTGTGAATCGAAACCAGACAAATTGGCAGCTTCCTTGAGAGCATCTCTCCATATTTGCACCCTGTCTGCAAACCTCACCTCATGATTAGCAAGGGCGTGGTGATAACTTTCCTTTTGGTGGCGCACCCATAATGGGTCTACATTATGGAAAATAGGTATTACAATTTGACCATTTTGTTTCCTGCATTCCATTATTTTGGCTAGTTCTTCCAAACACCATTTGGAAGAAGCATAATCCTGGGAGAATATGATCAAAGCAATTTCTGATTGTTCAATGGCTGCAAGGAGTGAGTGTGATATTTCAGTTCCTTCTCTGAGCATATTATCCACGTATGTCTTGATGTGTTTGTCCTCTAATTCCTTGCGCAGATGGCTGAGAAAACCACAGCGAGTGTCTGTGCCTCTGAAGCTGAGGAAGACATCATACTTAATAATCTCAGAAGAAGCATGCGCAGCCACATCCTCTTCCTTGCAAAAATTATCGAAGATCACACAAGTATCTGCTTCATCAATGAACATACATATAAATGACAGGATCTAGGTGAGACAAGAAACTAAAGAGAAATCGAATGAAAATGGTAACGATAAAATTGTGTACAATCTAATTAAGTTGGAGACAAATGATGAAGATCAGAACAGAGGCTGAGGCTGGAGGAGATTGTAGCAGCGTGAGTAGAGTGAAGGATACACAATGGGGTCAACGCATGCAAACCAAATACAAAGTACCAGGTTGTTTGCACTTTTCACGAAACCTTGCTTGTGATTACTGTGATGGTCGGTCGAATTAAACCTTAAAAAAAAAAAAACACAGGAGTTTAAGTTAAAGTGATGTTTATTTAGACTTTAGATATCTTGCATTACACCCTTTAAAACATTGACAAAGTAAAATGATGCTGATGTACTCGTTATTTGTATAACGGTATCCTTTATGTTCACACTTTACAGTAACCAGTTCTCCTATCTATCTATTTATCTATCTATTTATCTATTTATAATATATAAAAGCTGATACCAACTCTCTTCACAATGAGTTTAAGCCATTTTTTCTTTGCTAATGATGTCACATCAGCAATTCTAATGACTTGGCAAAAGATGAAAATCAACCAATCATTATTAGTAAAATAAAATATTTTAAAAAAATTAAAACAAAAAACTCTTATCTATTATTATTTAATTGAAACATTAAATACTAATTAAATGCAATAAACATACATTAAAAATGTCATAATAATAATAATTATAAAAATTTTCGGTTACAAATATTCAAATTTTACAACTTATATATATTAAGACTCTTATTATTCTTCATTTCTTAATCTCTCGTACAAATTGTAAAAGATTTCTTAAATTTAATATAACATTTTTATTTACAAACAAACAAAAAAGGTAAGAAAAGACAAAGTGTAACAATTAATGTAAAATGAAAAATGAAAAAAAAATGAAAATGCAGTTTTATATAACTCTAATATAAATAACTTATGTCTTTTTTTAAAATAAATAAATTCAAAATCTATTTATAATATGTTCTCTAACATATTTTTAATATAATATTTATTAAAATACACTATATAGTATAAATAATTAACTTCTCTGCGTATTGCGCGAGTCTCACTCTAGTTTTAACAATAACTGTTACTAGTAACCAATAGTCTTATTTTAACTTGCGGGATAATTGATCAAGTTTGTAACTTGCGGGATAATTGATCAAGTTTGTTTAAGATAAATTTAAATTGATTCATCATGCATCATTCTTCAGGAGCTTCATAAAATAAAATTGCAAAACTTGATCAATCTAAAATGTCAGTAACTTGATCATTCCGAAACACATACGTATATGCACATATCAGGTGTTTTAAGTACAAACAAAAGTTTCATTGCCAAGACATTCCTTGGCTCTTGCCTATATCACTTGATACATTTGTTGTAAGCCATTGAAGGTGCCCTATACAAACTGAAGCGACTACACTTTAAACAAACAAAATTCTAGTAGTATACAACTATACATAGATCTCGATACTTTTTCTGCTTTGTTTCTAACTTACAAAATGTTGAAAACATATTAGCGGAAGATGACTGATCGAGGAGCTTAGAGAATCCAGCTACATTTTCACCACACCCACGTCTTATCCATTGAAAGAAGTCAGCATGGGAGGCTGCGCTAGACATTGCATAAATCACTTATCCTAGGCTTCAATTATAATTAAACCTTGAACACTTGTATTATGTGTGGTCAAGTTTATTAGCCCTCTCCTGTGTATCCATTAACCAAAATTTTATATGTCACGTCATCAGGTTCCAAACCTTGCTAAAAGCAAGTAATCTTAATTTATTTGCTTCCTCTGTTTGTCCCACCTTGCAAATATCCTGAAGCACACAATTGAAAGTAATAACATCTGGTATAATACCCTCTTTAAGCATTTTTTCCACCAATCTCCAAGCTTCTTTAGTCTTCCTTGAGCTTCTCAACCCATCAATCATCACAATGCAAGCAATCAAGCTTGGCACACATCCTTTCTCCCACAACTCATAAATTAGCCCCAATGCTCTATCAACATCTCCATTCCCACATAGAGCATCCACCAAATCAAAATAATCATACCCTTTAGGCAAAACGCCCCTTTTGGAGAAATCAAGTAACAGCTCATATGCCTGCAAAACCTTTCCTTTCTCGCCAAGCCCGCGAACCAGAATCTCACAAGTGACATTGGAGAACTCGCACCCCAAGTCAATCATCTCATGAGCCATCCCAATCCCTTCTTCAACCTTTCCCTCCCTAAACATCTCCTTAATCAAAGTGTTGAAAGTAACCACATTTGGCTCACACCCCATCTTTCTCATCTCCTTGAACATCTCCAATGCCAACTCAAACTTCAAATTCCTACAATAACCACTGATCAAGATGTTAAAAGTGAACAGATCAGGCCTAACCCTAACCCTAACAATCTCATCATAAAACTCGAGAGCCCTATCAAGCATGCCGAATTTCACAAATCCATGAATTATGATATTACAAACTGCGACATTAGGCCTACCGTCGATCAACCTGCACATGGAACGGAAGGAGGAGACAGCTTCGTCCAATTTTCCGGCTTTGCAGTAAGCGTGGATGGCGAAACGGAAGATGGATTCAGTGTGGGGGCAGGAGAAGATGGAGTCGGAGCAGGGACAAGGGTTGGAGGCGATGAAATCGAGGAGGAGGCGGAGGTGGTGGAAGGGGTGGGAGAGAGCTAGGGTTTGGGCCATCCAATGGAAAGTGGAGTGGGTGTGGCGGAAAGAGTCGACGAAGGAGGCCCAGGTGAAGACGTGAAAGTCGTAGTGGGAAAAGGAAGGGTGGTGATGGAGCTTGGATTTGAGGAAATGGAGGAGAGATTCCGGGGTGAAAGGTGGGGAAAGATGGGTCTTGAGAAAGTTGAGGAGGCGGTGGTATTGGGAGTTGGGGATTGGGGTGAGTGTGAGTGTTGATCTGGCGGCGGAGATGGGAGAGGAGGGTTTGGAAGAGGCGACGATAGGTGTGGTGGTGTTACTATTGGTCTCAGCATTTTTTTCAACCCCATTCCTTAACTTGCTCTGTTTCTTCCCTGCGTCCAAATGGACTATGCTTGGATCTAGAAAGATCTAAGTGAATATCAATTATTCGATTTAGGTGTGTACAAGTAATAACACCCATGTATGTCTACTAGTAGCCATGTGAATGTTCTTTTCCTTCCATTACTTATGATGTGTTCTTAGCCATTTGGTTAAGGCTTTCAATCAAAAGCAAATTGAAACATATGTAGATTACATGCTGAGGGAAGGAACTGAAATATCACACTCACTCCTTACAGCCAATTTGTCAGGATTACCTTCATCAAATTTTGGGTCAGTTCCTTTCGTCATTTCTCTTAAATAAAATTTTTTATAATCAATTTGGTGAATTGTGTGTTGCAAAGGTTGAACCAAGCATACCAATGTGATCCAAAAGAATTTGTTGGAATTCATGAACCAATTGCAGAGCTAGAATCAATATTATGCAGGGAATCGAAAGCTGTTCTTGTTAAAACAACTCTTGCAAGTAAGATTTTCAGCATGAATTTTAAGGTATATATTTTTTTTGGAGAATGTAACGGAGAGAGTTCAGAAATATGGCATGACTCATTTGAAGAAAGAGCTTCTTTCTAAACCACTAGAGGAAAAAGATGATGGAATAACCAATTTTGCCAAAAGAAGACTTAGTCGAAAGGAAATTCTTCTTGTTCTTCATGATGTCAATGATCCAGACCAATTGCAAGATTTATGTGGGAGAGGATTTGAGTAATAACTAGGGATAAACATGTATTACTTGTTAAACAAGTTGATCACATACATGAGGTTAAGCCATTGAATGATGATGAATCTCTCAAGCTTTTTAATTTGAATGCCTTCAAACAAAACCATGACATTGAAAGAGACCAAGCTCATGCTGAGCTAACCATCAAGCTGGTTAACTATGCTAATGGCAATCCATTGGCTTTAAAAGTTTATGGAAGAAGCAAAGAAGAGTGGGAAATTCAGTTTTTGAGAATTAGTTGTTTTTGGACGAGGCACGGGGAATGTCTGTTGCATGTTCCTCAAAGTATTGAGTCTCTTTCAGAAGAGTTGAGACTTTTTGAATGGAATGCGTGTGCCATTTGAAATCTTTGCCATATCTTTTTGTACTGAAAACCTTGTTAAACTTATGAGAAGAGTTTTAAGTATACCGAAAACACCGGTATTTCTGTTATTTTAACCGTTGATTTGAATTATAAAAAAATATATAAAATATATATTAATTAAAATTAACCGTTAAAACAACTGGAACACTGATGTCTTAGTACACTTGAAATTTTTTCAAACTTATGGGGATGGATAACGGGTTGGAAAAGCTTTCGGATGGTATTCAGGTATGTAAATTTTTTCCACTTTCAGTGCTTAAGTTAATCTTTTACTCTTTCCTTCTATTATCTATGTGTTAAAGTTTAAAACACAGCTAAAGATAGTCTCTACATTCATTCTTAACTTTCTAAATTTTTAGCATAATTCTCTACCGTAATGAGCTTAAGTGACAAAATTATCTTTTAATCATTTCATTTCTAATTAAAATACTTCTCAATCCTTTTATTATGTAATAAATTAGTGTTATTGACATTAATAAGGGTAATTAAATTTTACAATTGTCTTTTATATTCAATCATTTTAATCATTTTATTATGTAATGAATTAGTGTTATTGACATTAATAAGGATAATTAAATTTTACAATTATCTTTTATATATTAACAGTAACTATAATTGTTACTTTAATAATCATAAATAATAAAAATGGTGTTTATTCAACTAATTTCTTTGTACAGGTAGTGCAGGCAGAAGTCCTACCGAAAAAAATCACAAGTTATAGTTTCACTAGTGCTGTTTGGAAAGGGCTCGTCCCACCAAGAATTGCGCTGTTTTCTTGGTTTGTGTTGAATAACCAAAATGACAATATGTGTATTTTTCTGTTGTAAGTCTGTGAAAACTACTTTTCACTTGTTTCTTGGGTGTGAAATCACTTAGCAGGTGTGGTGTGCGTAGCTGCGTGCCTTTGGAAGGGAGTGGAGCACTCCAGGTACACTAAAACAACACTTTAAAAGCTGGACACAATTATCAATAAGGAAAGATGACAGAAAGAAGTGGTTTATTGAGTTCTTTGCTATTATTTAGACAATCTGGCTAGAAAGGAATGCCAGGCTCTTCTGAGATTAGACCAAGTATGATAGAGATGATAACCAGGTCGTTTAAGGTTTCTAAGGATTGGAGTAGTGGTGACCTCTTTAATTGTTGATGGCCATGCCGAAGATAACTAGGGATGGGTTGGTGTTGGGCCTTTCATATTTGGTACTTTGATTGGGATCATCATGATCTTTGGAGTTTGGACACCTAAAATTTTTTTGATTTTCTGTTGGTGACATTCACCAAGTTTTTTTATTCTATTTTCTCATTAAACAAAAATATAAAAGTTAGGTTATACTTTCCTAAGAACATAGAAATCACATTTACGATTTAAAACTAATTTCTTTTTCCATTCTAATTTGATATATTATTTGTTTTATTCTGTATGCTTCTAATTTCATCCCTTTATTATTGATTGAAATTGTCTTTAAAAGATTATTGATAACAATATATGATAATAATATTTATTTGCTCCCATTAAATTATTAAATTTGACCCCACAATAATCTACTTAATATATTAAAACTGGGTTTTTCCCCATCTACTAAAGGTGACGTGTCGGTCTTTCATACTTCCGTTTTCCCTCCAAAACGAATAAAATTTTTTTCTATTCTAAATTATTTTATTGTAATTATATTATAATTAATACTAAATGAATAATATATAATTATACTAATTTAGCAACATATCTTCATTATAATTGTATCAAATCAATATTTAATGCACTATTAAACTACTTATCAATAATCAATAATAGTAATAATAATAATAAAAAATCTTTGTTACCCGATTCACGTATATCAAATAAGTTTTTTAAATTATTTTATAAAAAATATCTTTAATATTATTATTTTGTATTTAATATTTAATGAATAATATATAATTATACTAATTTAAAAATATATCTCCATTATAATTGTATCAAATCAAAATTTAATACACTATTAAACTATTTATCAATTATCAATTAAAAATACTTTTAATAATTTTAATGATAATAATAATATCAATAACAGTAATAATAATAATAAAAAATCTTTGTTACCCGATTCACGTATGTCAAATAATTTTTCTAAATTATTTTATAAAAAATATCTTTAATATAATTATATTGTAATTAATATTTAATGAATAATATATAATTATACTAATTTAGAAACATATCTTCATTATAATTGTATCAAATCAAAATTTAATGCACTATTAAACTACTTATCAATTATCAATTAAAAATATTTTTATTCATTTTAATGATAATAATAATATCAATAATAGTAATACTAATAATAAAAAATCTTTGTTACCTGTGATATGATGAAATTATTCACGTATATCAATTAATTATTCTATATTATTTTATAAAAATATATTTATTATAATTATATTATAATTATTATTTACTGAATATTATATAATTATACTAATTTAGAAACATATATTCATTATAATTGTATCAAATTAATATTTAATGCATTATTAAAAAATTATCTTAATAATAGATAATTTACATATTTATTTTTGTTTTACTAAAGTCTATATATAATGTTTTCCTGTAGTACATGAATCTAAATTTGAGAGACAATTCATAATTTTATATTTAGTATTTTTTTTACTACTTCATAGAATAAGAATGTATTCTTCATTTTTATTGAAGTTGATCATTTTAAGGTACAATTTATAATTTTTTATAATATTTTTCATATACTCATTCTATTATATTATTCTTTTGATGATTTTTTATTTGTTGTTACTCTAAGTTATTCTTATCGTCTAATGTTCCAGTTCGATTGTCTTTTGCCACAATCATTTACAATGCATCACATCTATGAAATACCTCATCGAGTTGTCTTCACTGATTCGGGTTCTAACTACATGGATGTAAGCGTTCAAAGAAGAGGCAATAGTCTCTACCTTACCGAAGGATAGTTGGATCTACTCACCTATTATGACCAACCCAATGGAATGTGGTTAAAGTTAAATTTCTTAGGAGGAGCTCGATTTTTGATTGAGGAATTGTATCCACGGATCTTTATAGGGCAAGTTCAAGTTCTATCCCCTCCATGCTTTTTACGTTTGCCCGAAAATTTTCAAAGTGGAGCACATAATGAAATTGAATTCCCTCAGTTTCAGTTCAGTTTTGCTAAATTTGTGACAAATTCAGATATGCAATTTCAACGATTGGTAATATATTTAAATTTTCTTATTTTAAACTGTTCATTATTAGAATAATTTTTTAACATATTTTGATTTTTTTCAGAAATTCTTTTGCATGCATGCAATGTCATTGAGGGGAATAAGAGTTAGTTTGGTTTTTTCGGTGTGGCAATTCTATACCTTACCGCATTGCATGGATAGCAGATGATGAAGCTTATCTAACAAGAGGATAGTCTGATTTTGCACGAATTCTAAATATTGAAACTTACGATGTTATTTCAGTTGGTTGTCGTTACAAGAATGATTCTATATTATACGTGACTAAGGACTAGAATAGGTTCAATATTGTTTAGGTAATTTGGTTTTACTATTAGTATTTGATTAAATTATAATTATAGAATTTTTAATTATTGCCTCAATTTATATATTATGAGTATTTTTTGTGGATGTGCTATTTTTAAATAATTTAATAAAATGAAGTAGTGTCAGATATTATTAAGTTTATTTTTATCCTTTATTTCTTTATTTGTATTGTCATTATATTTGACAAAAAATGAACCTACACATGTATTAAATCGTTGACCTAAAGACAATTTATTTGTCAATAAAAATAGATTTTATTTAAAAAATATAATGAAACATGAATAATGAATGAGTATGTTATTTCTTTGACTAGCTAATTAATGCAAAATTGAGAACCCTTTTTTATTCGATTGAGGTCATATTCTGTTTGGTAAAAGTTTCAATCACCTTAATTAAATCCTGTCTTTGTGCCTTGACTTATACAGGTAGTAATATGTTACATATTATTTGGTATATTTAAGTAGTTATTTTCCATAGCGGAGATGTAAAAATCATATTAAGATTTATTGCCAAATAATTAGCTCATGAATGTTTATTGCCAAATAATTAGTGGATGAATAATAGTAGATTATATTATTTTGGGAAAGTATTTTCATTATAATTATATCAAATTAATGTTTAATTATGATAAAATATGTTAATTATAATTATATCATAGAATTATAATAATTACGATATTTATGTTATATATTTTAATAATTTATGTGCGTAAATAAAATAGAAATCAATCAAATCAAATTATCACGATAAATAATATGTTGTATATTATTACGAAAAATAATCCATGGATAAAATTAAAATTACACCCGTGTTTTATTTGCCAATAATCGATGGATAAAATTAAAATTATACTCATGTCATATAATTATAATTGATTAATTGGTATAAAATGAAATTATACCGTACTGTGAGTAATAATCTAAATAATTATATCTTAACAAAATATAATTTGAAATAATTTATAAATAATTATCTTAACAAAAATAATTATTTAATAATTGATTTAAAAATTAATGCAAAAAATAATTTTTAATAATAGTATTATTAATTGGGTAAATAATATAATTTTAAATTATTACTTGAAATATAAATAATATATGAAAATCTATTGAGTAAATCAATGATTTTACATCTTAATAATTTGACAATTATTACTCAATTAATCAGTTAATTGAATTAGTAATAATAATTTTTAATTTCAAATTTTGTATATTAAGTAGTTATTAAAAATTGGGTAATAACGATTTACACGGAAAAATCATTGATAAATTCAATTAACTATATAGAAGATAATATACTAACAGTTTTAGTATATTATTTATGGCAAGGGAAATTATTTTCTCAAATTTTCTATTAAAATTGAAATTAGTAATAATTTAAAAAAAAGATTTGTTAATAAAATTACTAATAGTCACATTTTTATACACAGGATATATGTTTTCTATATATTATTTAAAAAATATTTTGAAACATGAATAATGAATGAGTATATTATTTCTTCGACTAGCTAATTAATGCAAAATCGAGTACCATTTTTTATTCGATTGAGGTCATATTTTGTTTGATGAAAGTTTCAATCACCTTAATTAAATTCTGTCTTTGTGTCTTAACTTATACAGGTAGTAATATGTTACATATTATTTGGTATATCTAAGTAGTTATTTCCCATAGCGGAGATGTAAAAAATCTTATTAAGGTTTATCGCCAAATAATTAGTGGATGAATAATAGTAGATTATATTATTTTGGGAAAGTATTTTCATTATAATTATATCAAATCAATATTTAATTATGATAAAATATGTTAATTATAATTATATCATAGAATTATAATAATTACGATATTTATGTTATATATTTTAATCATTTATGTATGTAAATAATTAAAAATTAATCAAATTAAATTATCACGGTAAATAATATGTTATATATTATTACGGAAAATAATCCGTAGATAAAATTGAAATTACACCCGTATCATATAATTATAATTGATTAATTGGTATAAATGAAATTAGACCCGTGTCATGAGTAATAATCTAAATAATTATATCTTAACAAAATATAATTTGAAATAATTTATAAACAATTATCTTAACAAAAATAATTATTTAATAATTGATTTAAAAATCAATGCAAAAAATAATTTTTAATAATAGTATTATTAACTGGGTAAATAATATAATTTCAAATTATTACTTGAAATATAAATAATATATGAAAATCAATTGAATAAATCAATGATTTTGCACCTTAATAATTTGACAATTATTACTCAATTAACCAGTTAATTGAATTAGTAATAACAATTTCCAATTTCAAATTTTGTATATTAAGTAATTATTAAAAACTGGGTAATAACGATTTACACGG
>NC_029779.3:24006635-24037460 GCF_000817695.3 Arachis duranensis
TATATATATATGTTATTTTATTTTATTTTAAAATTCCATATAATTTAAATTATTGTTGAATCCGTTTAGATTATTTCGGATTTTATTCAGATTATAATTTTGATTTTTAAATGTAGTTTTAAACAAATTGATTTTAAAAATATTTGAATTTGTATTTTAAATATTAAAAAAAAGAATGTACCAAACATTCCATCATCATTCATCACAAAGAAGGAAGCCATGTCTAGCACTACAGCTGGTCAAGTCATCAAGTGCAGAGGTACTACTACTTATTCATGTTATGTTTCTTTCTCTCTTTTTCTTCAATGCATTGATGAAATGATTATTGCATTCATAGCTGCGGTTGCATGGGAAGAAGGGAAGCCACTGGCCATAGAAGAAGTAGAGGTAGCACCACCAGAGGCTGGTGAAGTTCGCTTGAAGATCCTCTACACTAGTCTTTGTCATTCTGATCTTTACTTCTGGAAGAGCAAGGTATGCTTTACTCTCTTCTTCACTTCATCATTAATATTCAAGGAAGTTGTTCTTGTTCTTCTATATCACATTCATTCTTATTGTCATCATCCATGTGCGTCACCACAACCCCTTGTTTGAACACATTGGAGGCATAAATCGGGTGGACACCACACTGGCTTATGTCCCTTGTCCAAATCTTGCCTCCAATGGAGAATTGAAATGAAACCTTCAACTTACATACATTTTCTTTCATTTCTCTCACTATATCAATGCAGCATTCCCCCACATACCACAAAAACACATTGTCAATAACACCGACCCTCGGACTTGGGTTCCACCAGCTGCTATACTCCACACTTTCAATGCAATACTTACATCCCAAGATTCCTGAACTGCCCTTTTTAGGAACAACAACACATAAGATGAAACCCAAAAACCTGTCATTCGAAGCACGATGAGGAAGGACAAGTTCAATAGTCATCATGGTTTCTTTGTTTCTACTTCTATGAGTGAACCAACTTGGAACTTGTTTTCCAGGCAAACAAAACTGAACCCTGTGATGATATTGATATTCTCTTCCATCCTCGTTCTCAATCTCGTTCTCTCGCAAGCAACCCTGAACCTTGTAGTGATAGTGTGGATTAACAAGTAATGCTCTTCTATCATCGTCCTCGTTTTCTTTTATTGCTGCTAGACAAGTATTCGCTGCTCTCTTTATTCTCATACACGCATCTTCCATAATCCCTTTCTTTGTAAGATGGTCTAACTTTATGCAGTTGGCAAAAGCAAAGATTTCGGTCTCAATCTGCTCGTCGGAGTAGGCAAATGTAGATGGAGTAGTAGTCTCTAATGAGGTGCAGTCAATAACATCTAATTCTGTAATAGAAGATGGAAGCTCCGGCAAGGACTGAAGCATCTGACAACCCCTCAAGTTGAGTGATTTCAGCAGTGACAAATGCTTGATGCTTTCGGGCAAGCAAGTTATGTAGCTCCGACAAAGTGACAAGTACTTCAATGATGAGAGCATGCCTATGTTGTGTGGCAGCAGAGAAAGATTACAACAATCAACCAAACTTATATTTTCAAGTGCCATTGCGGCTGTGGCTTTGGCTGGCAATGTGTCACTGTCAGTGGACAATAATAATGAGAACTCTCTGAGATTTATGCAGCTGTCAAGGAAGAGTATTTTGAGAGATTCTAGATAGATGCAGTGATGGAAACTGCCAAGTTCGTAACATCTACTTAAGTTGAGCTCAAGTAGATTGTGGCATGATGCAATAGATGAGGGAACTTGGCGCAGACTCACACACTCAGAAATGTTTAATACTTGAAGCTTTAAGGCTCTAGATAAATCCGGCAGCTCCATTAGCTTCCTAGATCCTTGAAGATATACTTCCTTTAAATTTACAATATTCTGAAAATACGTATCATATAGTTGGTTAGTAGCTAAAATTTTAATGTTTTGTGATTCGTCTTCTGCAATTACTCACATGATGATAGGTGATGTCTAATATTATGATCTTTTGTATATATTGTTTAGGTAATTATCTACTTATATTAAAATATTAACATATATTATATTAAATATGTCAAATTATTCAACTATTATCAAATATTATTTTCACATAAAAATATTTTTACGTAAGTAGTCATCTTCGTTTTATTATTATAACATTGCCAAATAAAATTAAAAGGAAAGAGTAAAAGATTAACCAGAACATTTAAAGTGGAAAAAATTTACATACCTGGACACCATCCCAAAGCTTTTCTAACCCGCTATCCATCATCATAAGTTTAACAAGGTTTTCAGCACAAAAAGATGATGGCAAAGATTTCAAAGGACATGCATTCCATTCCAAAAGTCTCAACTCGTCTGAAAGAGACTCAATACCTTGAGGAACACGCAACAGACATTCCCCATGCCTCGTCCAAGAACAACTGATTCTCAAAAACTTCAACTTGTACATTCTTCACATATATCAAGAGAATATAAAAATTTCGCAGAAAAGAGTGCCACATTCATTTGATAATATATAGTAGGATGCAGGACTAATACACTACTTACCCTGTTATATTTCAATACTTCATAGATGTCAACGGGATCCCATAATCTACTACGATTTCCAGGATTACTCGGAGATTCTTCGCGAACTACTTCGCGGCCCATGTCACGAATCAAATCATGCATTGCCATACTTTTTGGTGCAATGGAAATAAGAGCTTTATCATGAAGATTTCTCAACCCAATGGCTGTTGAATATCCACAAGAATCAAGTAGACATTTTATCTGTTCTGCATTATCTGTTTCAAAGAAACATGCAATGTATAAAAAAATATTTTGATCATGACGATCCAAGTCATTGTAACTCACTCTCAATATATTCTGAATTTTGACATGAGGAATTTTCTCAAGTTTAGACAGTTGACTTTCCCACTCTTCTTTGCTTCTTCCATAAAGAGAGGAGCCCAAAACTTTCAAAGCCAATGGAATGCCATTAGCATAAGTAACCAGCTTCATGGCCAGCTCAGCATGATCTTGGTCTCTTTCAATGTCATAGTTTTGTTTGAAGGCATTCAAATTAAAAAGCTTGAGAGATTCATCGTCATTCAATGGCTTAACCTCATGTATGTGATCAACTTGTTTAACAAGTAATACATGCTTATCCCTAGTTGTTACTATAATTCTAGTAGTTGGTCCAAACCATTCAAACCCTCTTCCACATAAATCTTCCAATTGGTCTGGATCATTGACATCATCAAGAACAAGAAGAATTGCCTTTCGACTAAGTCTTCTTTTGGCAAAATTGGTTATTCCATCAGGCATGATGAAAGGGACTACATCTTTTTCCTCTAGTAGTTTAGAAAGAAGCTCTTTCTTCAAATGAGTCATGCCATATCTCTGAACTCTCTCCCTTACATTCTCCAAAAAGCATACACCTTGAAATTCATATTGCAATCTGTTGAAAATATTACTAGCTAGAGTTGTCTTACCAATACCGCCCATGCCCCAAAGTCCGACAACAAGAACAGCTTTCGATTCCCTGCACAATACTGATTCTAGCTCTGCAATTGGTTCATGAATTCCAACAAATTCTTTTGGATCACATTGGTATGCTTGGTTCAACCTTTGCAACACACGTTTCACAATTTCTTCAATGAATTCAGCATCATTCCTGTGCATCCAATAATTACGATCATGATCTAAACTATGAAGATATAGGCATGTTTAATTTTATATAAAGCACTTTTATATTGACAGTGTGAATAGTCACTAAAAAGAATAAATATGGTTAAATTGATTATAAAAAAGTTTACGCTTCATCAAAATTGAACTTTTAAGAGAAATGAAGAAAGGAACTGACCCAAAATTTGATGAATGTAATCCTGACAAATTGGCAGCTTGGTTTAGAGCTTGTCTCCAGATTTGAACCTTGTCCCGTGATGAAGTTTTCTCGTGATTAGCAAATGCATCCTGATAACTTCCCTTTTGATGGCGTACCCAAGATGGATCCACTTCATAGAAAACAGGTATTGCGATTTGACCATTTTGTTTTCTGCATTTCATTATTGTCACAAGTTCATCCAAGCACCATCTGGAAGAAGCATAGTCTTGGGAGAATATGATCAAAGAGATTTGAGATTGTTCAATGGCTGTAAGGAGTGAGTGTGATATTTCAGTTCCTTCCCTCAGCATGTAATCTACATATGTTTCAATTTGCTTTTGATTGAAAGCCTTAACCAAATGGCTAAGAATACCGCGCCGAGTGTCTGTGCCTCTGAAACTCAAGAACACATCATAAGTAATGGAAGGAGAAGAAGCCATTTTAGTTTCTTCTGCAATTCAACTGATAATAATAGTGTTAACTTATCAAGTGAAGGGTGCACTGAATAATAATGGTAATTGGATGCTGCAATAATTTTTTAGTTGAACAAGTATCGTATCGTACTAAATCTAAACGCTGTTTCTCATTATGATGAGTACCCCACCATGTGGAAAATATCTAGCAAATAGTTTTTATATGTTGTATCTTTTTGTGATTTGTGTGTGCACAAATACTCAGAGAGAGAATAGTGAAAAGGATTGGCATCATTGATCATCCTATTCATTGGAAAATTGCTATCACTACTCATCTTGTCATTGATCATCCTATTCACTGAAAGAAGTCTATGTCGCTCAATTTATAGAGATTCTGTTCCCACTTATATAATTAAACTCATGTACGATGTACCCCTTAATTTTACCAAATTGAATTATCACTCTCCTCCTCCTGGACATAATCAAGTGAGTGGGACTAATTATCATCTTATAAACTTCTCACTCTTCCTTGCTTTCTTCAATATGAGACTAATTTGATATTCTCAAACTTGCAACATTAACACATGGGTGTTATTACTAGTTAGCTGAGAAAGAAATGTAACATGGCTAAGTAGCAGTACCTCTGCACTTGATGACTTGACCAGCTGTAGTTCTAGACATGGCTTCCTTCTTTGTGATGAAACATTAGCTAATGTGCAATTATTAATTAGATCTTTAACTTGTAATAAAATTATATCAATTAAAAATTTATATGAATTCTACCATACCCTCTCTAAAATAAAGGATAAATTATTCCTTGTATATACTGTGATTATTGATAAATTATCTTTCAACCAGAGTCTCAAAGTTCGAATAAGATCGTCAAATCTAATTGCTATCTCTAATACAATCGCTAGAAAATCCTAAAAACGAGAGAACTAAAAAAATTGATAAAAATTTGTGATATATTAGTTAAAAATGATGGTAATTGGTGCGTGAAAGAAGACATCAAAGTATTTTATTTTTTATTTTTTCTTTAATTGCTCTTAAATTATTTTTCAATCATTATTCAAATAATAAAAATCTTAAAATGGTAATTATTAACTCATTGTTTTTATGACTAACTAATATTTTAATTTGTGTTTGTTATATAGTTATACAAGCTATGAGAGTTGGTTATCTGAAAAAAGAGGAGTATCATTGTTGCTTTGATTGAATTTTAAGAAAAATACTAGGAAAAAAATCTTAGGAAGGAGAGAGCTGAAAAATTAATAGATGTGCTCGTTGAAATGGGAGATTGAAAGCATATGAACAAGTTCAAAATCCTAACCTAATTGATTGGAAATGGTAATTGGATTCGAGAGGAATTATGGTTTTAAAATTGGAGAAGAAGAGATGTATGTATTTGGTGGGAATTATGAAAATGACACTACTATCAAGTTTCAAGAGAAACATCGCGTCAATGGAAAAGAAAAGAGAAGATAACGTAAATCTTGGAGCTCTCGTAGAAGAATAATTTATGAATAATCACTGTAAATATCACAAGGAATAATTTACCCTTTATTTTAGAAAAGATAGAGTAAAATTCACCAAAAATTTAATAGAAGGTGTTTATTTTTCTAAGAGATTTGGTTTTGTTTTACTAATGTACATAATCTGCTGCATTGTAATTTCTGAGAGGTTTATTTTCACAATTAACAATAACCTAATTCATTTCTAACATTTTCTTTGATATTCCAAATAAAATCTTTTTTTTAATGTTGGAAAGCTTAAGACCTTACACTCTTACAATCAGTTAAAATTTGGATTTCATTTAGTTGTTTATCTATTTTTTTTTCCGTTTGGCAAATGTGGTCCTTATGTAGTGTAAGATCTGAGCTTATGATGACAATAGTAAAACGTCATAGATTATTGGTAATCATGGTCTACAATAAAATAATTGAAAATCAAAGAGTAAAATATACATAGTGAAAAGATAATTTGAATAACTCTATTAATCCTGTTATTTAGTTGACATTCCTATTTCATACTGCAGTTTCACAGAATTAGTGCAGACATACAGAATTTAATTTACTATGTGCATAATTTAGGTGCAGCTTTGCATAAACACAATTAAAATAAAAATAAACAGAATTAAAATAAAAATAAAATTGCAAAATTCAAGTGCAAGATTATACAAATATAATTAAAATCAAAGTAAAATGACAAAATTCAAGCGTATGATTTCACAAATACAAGTAAAATTAAAATAGAATCACTTCATAAAGTTAGAATTATTTATAAAAAACTTATATTCTTTCTGGATTAAGATTTTTATATTTAACACGATTATGTCCATTTTGATCACATCGATTATGTAACATCCTAACTATCAAAATCACTCTTCCGGCTGCGTCACTCTTATAACTCGAGTATTATGATGACTCTTAAAATATTTAGTGCTAAAACATGAGTCTGTTTAAAATTGAAACCGAATATTCCAAACATACATTTGTACGTTACAATACAGATTACAATACTTACAAATAATACATATATATATACATCATACTAATATACAAACTTCACATATTAAAACTCCTATCCCTCTTGCAAAAACTGCTAGAAATAAAGGTGAGAGAAAAATAAAAACTAAGATAATACAAAATATTGTCGAATAAACAGAAAATGAATATAACTCTTCTGAAGTTTCGTCGCCCATATCCTGAAAAGGAAAAAACCTGTAGGGAAGTGAGAACATCGTTTTCGAAAAGATTCTCACTATAGGGTTATAGAATTGTTATAATAAGATACGAAAATAAATGAGTCATGCCATATTTCAGAACTCTCTCCCTTACATTCTCCAAAAAGCATACACTTTGAAATTCATATTGCATTCTGTTGAAAATATTATTAGCTAGAGTTGTCTTACCAATACCGCCCATGCCCCAAAGTCCGACAACAAGAACAGCTTTCGATTCCCTGCACAATACTAATTCTAGCTCTACAATTGGTTCATGAATTCCAACAAATTCTTTTGGATCACATTGGTATTCTTGGTTCAACCTTTGCAACACATGTTTCACAATTTCTTCAATGAATTCAGCATCATTCCTGTGCATCCAATAATTATGATTATGATATAAACTATGAAGATATATGCATGTTTAATTTTATATAAAGCACTTTATATTGACAGTGTGAATAGTCACTAAAAAAATACTTATATTTTTATTAATTTACTTGATTTTGGTAGACTTCGATTCATTTTGAGTATTGATTTAAAATATTGCGATGATGAAAATTGCCTTGCATCTTGCCTCTTCACCTAACACTTATCTTTTGAATTAACTTCGACATCTTGGCCTGTGTCGCAAATTTAACTTGGAGTGGATAAAGGTTATAGTTTGCTCATTTCAAATGCCATGTTACATTCCACAGTAGCCACAAGTACTAAGGGGTAGTTCTCCTTTAAAAAGTTCGTCAATAGCATTAAAATATAAATTAACTTATTGCCTTTATACAATCAAAGTTAGTAACATATTTAGCGTTTAGTAGCATATCATGGTTTTATATAATCAAAATTCACTCAACAAACACTCCAGTTAGTAACGTAATTGTTGTTCAATCAAAATATTTTATTTTCTATTTTCATTAGAACTAACTACTATATATCAAATGAGTGCATAGCTCGGGCGAAGCATAAGAAATACCTTACCAAATTGTATATAAAATTATGATGGTTTTCAGTGGCTAAGAGAAGGGGGTTGAATCTTAACCCCTTTTTGCTTAGTTACACTTGCTGGTTTGAGGAGATTTTTTTATTTTTGTCTTGTCCCTAGCCACGAGACTATTATTTTTTTTGTCTCGTTACTTGGCACGAAATATTTTTCGGTTTTAGCTCCTATGCAGTAGAAACAGAAATGGAGTAGAAGAGAGAGAATATTACACCCAGATATATCATGGTTCAGCTACTAAGTGCAGTGCAGCCTACATCCAGTCTCCATCACAACAATGATGGAATTTCACTATAATCTTCTTGATTACAGACTGTAAAGTGCTAACCCAACTTACAAGGGGATTCCTACAGAATCAGGAAATACAACACAGATGTACAAAGGAACTTTAAGGACATCTATGACTTTTTCTTTTAATTTTGCACTCTCTGCCTTTTTTCACTCTATGGCTTTTTCATACAAACCTTACTGTTTGCCTTTTTATCCATAAGACTCAAGACATGACAAAATTAAACAGAAAAATACAAAATAGAATACATTGAAGGAGAAGAAAATCTGTAAGCTTAGATAGCTCTGAGAATCCTGTGCCTTGCACTCTCACTGCTTACTTCTAACTTCTTGAATCAAACCGTGGTTGTTCACCCTTACTTATAGGGAGAAGCCTCCAAGGTTGAAACCAAAACAAACCAAGCTTAACTTCTTTTCCTTCACACATAACCAGTTCGGCCAGAGAGAGAGAAGAGGTAACCCATGCAAAACCCAACATGCAAATACCTCTAGTTCTTCCTTGGTCATCAGTCTTCATCAATCCGAGTGCTCCATCCTTGGCTTGCTCCCCAAGATGAATTTCTGGCCCTTGATGCTTCATGATGATGATGGCTTCATCTGCTCCAATCTCTGCCTCTTCCATCACATAGCCACCCTAGCTACTTCCTATGGTGGTTGAGCAGAATCAGAGACAAGCCATCCCTCCAAGGATCTTCACCTTGCTGGCCGAAATCTTCTTCAACCATTTTTGATATGGAGAAGCTAAGATCTCATCACAAAATCTTACCATAAGTGATAAGAATCTCAGCCATTTTATGTTTTCTTGCCATCATATGAAATGGTCTTTTGTCGTGCATATCCTTCTCTTTTTCTTCGGTGTGTAGCCATAGCCTCCATGCTTTCTCTGTGTTGATATGACCGAAGGAGAAGAAAGAAAAATGAGAGAGAAGAAAGAAAAGCACTTAAATGATCTTGATAAATTAAAAAAGTGATTGGCTTTTACTTCCCTTTGCTTTAGGTAGCGTGCCTCATTAAGGCAAACCATCAAATCAATGACAATCTCTCTCATAGTTCCAATGCATTTATTAACTTCACTCTAATGAAATTTGAATTCCATTACTTGGTGAAGCTTGAGATCCGTTGGAAGCAATGAAGCAAAACAATTTGCTTTCTTTCTCAACAAGATTCGGACCAAGCATTAGATCACTTAGCAAAGATTATAATTGGGTTTGTAACCACAAGCATTAAGTCTGGCCCAACACAAGAATAACAATTCAGCCACATTTTATTGATTATTTTTTGAACCAATGCTAATAAAAAATTCACACTTGGGCTTGCAACATTTATATTTTATTTTCGGCCCAATAGCAAATCTGCAAACACAAAATTATTAATTAAGCAAGTATGAATTAAGATCAAATTAATAATTTTGTAATTAATTATTTTTAATAATGTTTGTTCATCATCAGATTAAATTGGAGTTTTTCAAACTCATCAATCTCTCCCTTGATGACAAACATTATTAAAAATTGAAATGAAAAGAAATTAAAGATTAGAGTATAAAATACTCCCTTTGGATATTTGAATTTCTCCCCCTTTCCAATTGTCACATGGCTCCCCCTTAATATATGCTATTTTTACCAAGGGAAGCTCTTTCCTGTAACAAATTTTTATCAAGTTTAAAGCAACAATGTTATTCAACATATTAATTTTGAAATGTTGAATGCTTGATTTATGAGCAGAGTTGAATGATAATCAAAACTCATTTGTTATCAATAATTGATTTTCTGCTCAAACACACAACATAATCAACCAAAAAATATCTTTAAAAATAAATTACTGTTTAAAAATATTGTCCAATCAAATCAGAGCAACATACTTATGGTAAGAAAATATTTTTAATCACGGCATGATCACAACAATTTTTAACATTTATTTTCATATCCAATGCTTAAAGGAACTGCCAAAAATAAAGTATTCAGCAAGCATGTTTACCAAGATGAATCAGAATATTCCTATTCCAATAGTAGCAAGCATATTCATCAAGATATATCCATTGCTTCAACACAAGAATGCATGTTAACAACCAGGCAGCCACATTATTAAAACAAATGCATCACAAGCATTATATCAATGAAACATAATCATCAAAAACACAATGTTTATAACAAGGATAATCATAAATCCATACGGATTTTATTCCCTGTTTTTCTAATTTCAATTTTCAGCACTATTTCTCCTCCTTTTGGCATCAATGGGCACCTGCAAAATAAAAGAAAATAACACACAAAAGGCAGAATATTTGTTTTTCACCAAAACACAATGGTCCAGTCAGTACACTTGCATTTGAGCAAATGACAATCAAAGCTCAACTCGAAATCAATCCACTAATACAAGGTGCTCAAAACAGAGCCAGATCAAAGCATAAAATAGAGCAAAACAGGTCTGCAAAATAGTGCAACGAATCAATAAAACATAACAGTTTCAATTCGGCCTTTTTTCTCTTCTCCTCCCCCTTTTGTCATCAAGGAGAGACCCTGCAAAAAATGAGGAAAAAATAATGCAGTCCATATTAATTCAAGACAAGTAAAAATAGTTCCTAGAATCAAGGGATGAGGGAAGGATAAAGATTTGATTTGACAACTTCCCAAAAGTATAATTTAAAAAAATGAGGAACGGGTCAGAGTGAGGTCAAAGAGATTTGGTGGGACCCAAAATAATTAACTTCAGTTCAATCTCCTCCTGTATCATGGCCCGTTCAACATATTCTGAAATTTGTCTCCTACTTTTCTACGAGACAAAACCAAACAGAATCAAAATGATTCACAAATTTTTAACAAAACTTAATTCTATCATTCCCAAACTGTTTCTTAAAGTGCAGAATCTGTCTTCACATAAGGACTTTGTAAAAATGTCAACAAGTTGTTCTTCAGATTTTACAAATTGAATATCAATAGTACCCTTTTGCACATGTTCTCTAATAAAATGATATTTAATCTTAATGTGCTTAGTTCTTGAGTGCAAAACAGGATTTTTTAAAATATTTATAGCACTCATATTATCACAAAATAAGGGTATAGTATTGATCTTTAATTTGTAATCTTCCAACTGCGTTTTTAGCCAAATTAATTGTGAACAATATGCAGATGAAGAAATATATTCAGCTTCAGCTGTGGATAGAGCCACTGTGGCTTGTTTTTTACTTGACCACATGTTAAGTGAGCTTCCAAGGAAGCAACACATGCCGGAGGTGCTCCTTCTATCCACTCTATCTCCCGCATAATCTGCATCACAAAATTCTACTGCACAAAAGTCATCAAATTTTGGATACCACAAGCCATAATCACTAGTTTCCTTAATGTATCTAATGATGCGCTTAACTGCTGTAAGATGGGATTCTTTTGAGTGAGATTGAAATCTTGAACATACACCCACACTTTAAACAATATCCGGTCTAGAGGAAGTAAGATACATGAGTGATCCTATCATTCCTCTATACCTTGTTTCATCCACATCTTTGCCATCATCATCCTTTTCAAGTTTTGTGTTAGGATGCATTGGAGTTCCCATTGGTTTGGAGCTTTCTAGGTCAAATTTTTTGATTAATTCTTTAGCATATTTTTCTTGGTGAATAAAAGTACCACTAGGAGTTTGTTTAATTTGGGCCAAGAAAGAAAGTTAGCTCTCCCATTAAACTCATCTCAAACTCACTAGTCATGAGTTTTCCAAACTCTTCACACAAGGACTCATTGGCCGATCCAAACACAATATCATCCACATAAACTTGAACTAGAAGAATATCATCATTAGATGCTTTAATGAATAAAGTTGTGTCCGTGGTACCCCTTTAAAATTTATTTTCCAATAAGAAGGCACTAAGCCTTTCATACGAAGCTCTTGGAGCTTGTCTAAGGCCATAAAGGGCTTTTGAAAGTTGGAAAACATGATTTGAAAAATCTTTATGTTCAAAACCAGGGGGTTGTGCCACATACATCTCTCTATCAATAAAACCATTAAGAAAAACACATTTAACATCCATTTGAAACATTTTAAAACCCTTATGGACAGCATAGGCAAGAAGCAACCTAATTGCTTCCATTCTAGCTACCGGAGCAAAAGAATCATCAAAATCTATACCCTCTTCTTGATCGTAACCTTGGGCCACTAATCTAGCCTTGTTACGAACAACTTGTCCATCCTCACCAAGTTTATTTTTAAAAACCCACTCAGTACCCGTTACCTTCTTACCATCCGAATGAGGTACTAGTGTCCAAACCTCATTCTTGTCGAATTGAGCAAGCTCTTCTTGCATGGCTTTCACCCATGATGGATCTTCAAGAGCTTGTTTGACATTGTTGGGTTCCATTTGTGACAAGAGTGCAAAGTTGCTTGGTTCGAATTGTCTTTTGGTTGAGGATCTTGTTGTTACTCCTTGAAAGGGATCACCAATGATGAAGTCATGAGGATAACCCCTCATGGACTTCCATTCTCTAGGCTTCCTTTGTGGTGTTGAGCTTTGATGAGTTTCTGTTGGTCTCACTGTCTCAGTTTCTCGTGCTGGCTCAGGAGACAAAATGAAAATGCTCCTCCAATCTGACGAGACAAAACTGGACTGGCAGATTCTTCAATTTGGGCAGACTTGGGATTTTCTTTACTTGTTCCAGCTTCTTCACAATCTGAATCATTGTCTATCACAGTACCGGGAATTAAATTAGAATCACAAAAAGTAACATGTATGGATTTCTCGATGGTTCTATGTTCTTTAAGATAAATCCTATAGGCCTTGCAAGTGGTGGAGTAACCAACAAATATTCCCTCATATGATTCTGGATCAAACTTGCCAAGATTTTCTTTGTTGTTAAGCACAAAACATTTGCATCCAAAAACATGAAAGTACTTAAGATTTGGAGGGGTTCCTTTCTATAGCTCATAAGGAGTTTTCTTTAACCCTTTTCTAATGATGGTTCTATTCAAAATATAACATGCTATATTTACAGCTTCAGCCCATAGGAACTTTGGAACCTCATTCTCACATAGCATAGCCCTAGTCATCTCTTGAAGACTTCTATTCCTTCTTTTAACAACCCCATTTTGTTGAGGTGTTCTAGGGCATGAAAAGTTATGAGCAACTCCAAAGTCATCATAGAATTTTTCAAAGTCTTGGTTTTCAAATTCCTTTCCGTGATCACTTCTCAAGTGGGCTATTTTTAAATCTTTTTCATTTTAAATTCTTTTGCAAAGGGTTGAGAATGCATAAAAGCATCATTTTTATGAGCAAAAAAAAGTACCCAACCAAATCTAGAGTAATCATCCACCACTACTAAACCATAGTGTTTACCTCCTAAACTTTGAGTTCTTGTTGGACCAAAAAGATCAATATGTAACATCTCTAATGGCCTTTTGGTTGAAATTCCATCTTTTAGTTTAAAAGAGGATTTAACTTGTTTGCCTAATTGGCAAGCATCACAAGTAAGATCCTTATCAAATTTGATTTTGAAAATTCCTTTAACCAAATTTTTCTTTACTAACTTAGAAATTTGGTACATGCTAGCATGACCCAACTTTCTATGCCATAGCCATTTTTCAGATTCAAGAGAAGTAAAACATGCATGTTACATTTTGTTCTTTCAAGTCCTCAAGAGTTAATTCATACACATTGTTGCATCTTTTAGCTTCAAACAAAATATCCCCAGTTTTTTCACAAACAACTAAACACACAAATTTTCTAAAAATAACTTCAAATCCTAAATCACACAATTGGCTTACACTAAGTAAATTATGTTTCAAACCATTTACAAGAAGAACATTATTTATACAAGATGAAAAACTTTTACCAACTTTACTAACAGCCACTATCTTTCCTTTACCATCATCACCGAAAGTGACAAGTCCTCCATCATACTCATCAAGCTTTATGAAGAAGGTTGTCTTTCCGGTCATGTGCCTAGAGCATCTGTTGTCCATGTACCACATATTTTCCTTCCTCTTGGATGCTGGGCATACCTACAAAATGAGCTCAAGTGACCTTAGGTATCCAAATCTTCTTGGATCCTTTCACGTTAAACCATCTCCTATGTCCCAAACCGTTGTAATAAAAAACAACTTTGTAAATTTTATCACCAATCATTCTTTCACAAAAAAAAATATTGAATGGAAAAATGACTGTTTCGGTTGCATAGCCTACAAAACCTTGGAGTTGCTGTTTTGTTAAAATAGGTGGGATCTTGAAACCTTGTGTCTTTAGAAGATGAAGCTCTATTTTCAAAAGAAGGTTTCTCATCAGATTTGTAAAACCCCGAACCAGCTTTGTCAAAGAGTGGTTTTTGACTAGCCAATATTTAATTTAAATTTTCAGAACTTTGAGTAAACTTGGCTAAATTATTTTCAAGATTTTTAATCTTTTTCAGTAACTCTTCATTCTCCTTAAAACAATTTACATATGCAACAACAGAATGGTCACTTTCACAACTTCTAAGTTGGACTTTTAACTGCTTATTTTCCTCAACAAGATCACAAGCAGTTTCGGCCTCCCTTAACTTTTCTTTAAGAAAACCATTTTCAACTTTAAGAATGATAATTTGTTGTTCAAGATCTTGATTATCAAGTAGAAAACATCTTATTTTTTCAGAAATATGATCTATCATAAGATGAAGGTCTTCAGTGTCAGGGTTGTGAAAGACTACCTGATCTATGTGATCTGCCATGAGATAAGGTTGTGACTTTGTTTTGGATTCTTCATCACTGTCTGAGTCATTTTCCAAGTCCTCCCATGATGCCATCAATCCCTTCTTCTTTCCTCCTTTTGGCTTCTCATCCTTCTTCAACTTGGGACAATCAGATTTGAAATGCCCGATTTTCTTGCAGTTGTAACAAGTTAGTTTGCTTCGGCCTTTCTTCATTTTCCTTGAGCTGCTGCCTTTGCCTTTCCCTTTGAACTTCACCATTTTCCTGAATTTTTTGGCAAATAACACAAACTCATTTTCAGAGGAATTATCACTGGATTCATCATCCAGGGAATTAGTTACAGAAGAAAAAGCAATTCCTTTCTGTTTTGAATTTTTTTTCAAAAAAATATTTTCAAAAGCAAGAAGGTTTCCTCTCAAATCATCACATGTCATGGAATCTAGACTACTGCTCTCAGAAATAATTAAAGCTTTTGTTTTCCACTCTTTTGTGAGACATCTCAACACTCTCCTCACAAGCACAGAATCAGGATACATTATTCCCAGAGCATCTAAGCCAACAATGATGATATTGAATCTTTCAAACAGTTTATCAATGGACTCTCATTCCTTCATTGCAAACATTTCATACTCTCTGTTTAACATATATGTCCGAGTCTTCTTTACAATGGTGGTTCCTTCATGAGTGATTTGCAGTTTGTCCCAGATTTTCTTTGCCGTTGTGCATCGTGATACCTGTCGGTATTCTTCGAAGCTGATAGCACAGTTAAGTAGATTTACATCCTTGGCATTTAGCTCCACCTTCTTTCTATCTTCCTCGGTCCAGCTTGCTTATGATTTAAGAGTGACTACTCCTTCAACACTTGTGTTAGTTGGAAATTGAGGACCCTCTAGGATGATCTTTCAGAGTCTGTAGTCTACTGCTTGCACAAAGATCTTCATTCTCTCCTTCCAATAGGTATACTTTTTCCCATTAAAAAGAGGCGGTCTGTTGCTTGACTGTCCTTCTGTAAGGTTATAGGACACCAGATTTGAGCCATTGCTTTCTGCCATGTGGATCTTTTCTCCAAGTTACAAAGCTTGATCTCAAAGATACCAATTGATGGTTTTCAGTGGCTAAGAGAAGGGGGGTTGAATCTTAGCCCCTTTTTGCTTAGTTACACTTGCTGGTCTTTGAGGAGACTTTTTTATTTTTGTCTCGTCCCTAGCCACGAGACTTTTATTTTTGTCTCGTCACTTGGCACGAGATATTTTTCGGTTTTAGCTCCTGTGCAGTAGAAACAGAAATTGAGTAGAAGAGAGAGAATATTACACCCAGATATATCCTGGTTCAGCTGCTAAGTGCAGTGCAGCCTACATCCAGTCTCCATCACAACAATGATGAAATTTCACTATAATATTCTTGATTACAGACTATAAAGTGCTAACCCAACTTACAAGGGGATTCCCACAGAATCATGAAACACAACACAGATGTACAAAGGAACTCTAAGGACATCTATGGCTTTTTCTTTTAATTTTGCACTCTCTGTCTTTTTCCGCTCTATGGCTTTTTCATACAAACCTCACTGTTTGTCTTTTTTTTCATGAGACTCAAGACATGACAAAATTAAACAGAAAAATACAAAATAGAATACATTGAAGGAGAAAAAAATCTGTAAGCTTAGGTAGCTCTGAGAATCCTGTGCCTTGCACTCTCACTGCTTACTTCTAACTCCTTGAATCAAATTGTGGCTGTTCACCCTTACTTATAGGGAGAAGCCTCCAAGGTTAAAACCAAACAAACCAAGCTTAACTTCTTTTCCTTCACACATAACCGGTTCGGCCAGAGAGAGAGAAGAGGTAACCCATGCAAAACCCAACATGCAAATACCTCTAGTTCTTCCTTGGTCATTAGTCTTCATCAATCCGAGTGCTCCATCCTTGGCTTGCTCCCCAAGATGAATTTCTGGCCCTTGATGCTTCATGATGATGATGGCTTCATCTGCTCCAATCTCTGCCTCTTCCATCACGTAGCCACCCTAGCTACTTCTTATGGTGGTTGAGCAGAATCAGAGACAAGCCATCCCTCCAAAGATCTTCACCTTGCTGGCCGAAATCTTCTTCAACCATTTTTGGTATGGAGAAGCTAAGATCTCATCACAAAATCTTACCATAAGTGATAAGAATCTCAGCCACTATATTTTTTATATTTTCTTGCCATCATATGAGATAGTCTTTTGGCGTGCATCTCCTTCTCTTTTTCTTCGGTGTGTAGCCATAGCCTCCATGCTTTCTCTGTGTTGATATGACCGAAGGAGAAGAAAAAAAAATGAGAGAGAAGAAAGAAAAGCACTTAAGTGATCTTGATAAATTAAAAAAGTGATTTGCTTTTACTTCCCTTTGCCTTAGGTAGCGTGCCTCATTAAGGCAAACCATCAAATTAATGACAATCTTTCTCATAGTTCCAATGCATTTATTAACTTCACTTTAATGAAATTTGAATTCCATTACTTGGTGAAGCTTAAGATCCGTAGGAAGCAATGAAGCAAAACAATTTGCTTTCTTTCTCAATAAGATTCGGACCAAGTATTGAATCACTTAGCAAAGATTATAATTGGGCTTGTAACCACAAGCATTAAGTCTAGCCCAACACAAGAATAACAATTCAGCCACATTTCATTGATTATTTTTTGAACCAATGCTAATAAAAAATTCACACTTGGACTTACAACATTTATATTTTATTTTCAGTCCAATAGCAAATCTGCACACACAAAATTATTAATTAAGCAAGTATGAATTAAGATCAAATTAATAATTTTGTAATTAATTGTTTTTAATAAATTTGTTCATCATCAAATTAAATTTTTTCCAAACTCATCAAATTATTATTAAGATTTTTGATAGACATTTTTTCTGCTTTTGTCTATTTTATTAGGAATCATTCATTAAATATGTGATATATACGAAGAATGAAACTCCATCCATCAAAGTTGTTGAAACTTAATGTTGATTTAGAACATAATTTTGACTCATTCCATGTCAGTATAAGTGAGAAAGGTCGTGTGCAACATACTTTCTTTTTTCTCCAAATCTTTATAAGTCAATGATGTTTCTGTCACTGTGGGGATTACAATGTAATATTTTATTTTTAGAGAAAAAAATTGAATTATCAAAAATGTTTGATGGTTGAAATGAACAATTTATCACAGAAGTATTTGAAAAGAAATACTCATTAGCTAGATTTTCTATGCGATGTTACGAAAGGACATCAATTCTATCAGATTTTGTTATAGTTTTGAGTTTATTTTCTGTGTGCATCATTATTAAGTATATAAGTATTGTTAATAATTGACTTATTTCTGCTTATACCAAGGTAGATGTGAGCATTACAAAATTTGAGGTTGGATGTTTCAAAGAGACTGGTGAAACAAAAAAGTTTTTAATTAAATCAGAAATAAGTCTTTTTTTTGTCTCTTTCATCTTGCACTTTTAGCTTCAATTTTTTTTTTAAAATGATTTTGGTGGCAAATGAAAACATTAAACCCAGAAGAGAATCTTTGCCTAATGGTTTTCTTGGATATTGCAGTTATTAAAGGCAAGTAAATTGAAAGTAGGTTTTAGTTATAACTTTTAAAAATCTAATGAGGAATTTCTATAAATTATTAGGATGAAAAGTATGTCTTAGATGGAAACACTCATATACAAATAAAAATGGTTCATAGATAAATTGCAAGCACAAAGATTCATCAAACAAAAATAACTTATTTAACGGCTTATATGTTATGTAAGGTACTTCCCACTTTATATATATGTCTTACTAATTCTTATGCTTTTTTTTGTCTTATATATTTTTATTAAAGTTCTAATTTGTTTGAATTTATAACAGTAATCGTATAACAATATTTATTTAAACACATTTACATAATAACTTTTATATTTAAGTAGAACTCATTAATATAGACAAAAATATCATTATTTTGGTCTTTATAGAATGTAATAGTGTTATATCTTGTATAATAAATTTTTAATACAATAATTTTTTAAATTAAAAATAATAATTATTAATATTAATAGACAGCTACCAACAAAATTTTATAGTAGAACAATATTTAATCCGGACGTAATTTGGGTTTTACACTATAATTTTTTTGAATACTAAGTAAATTAATTCTTTCAATAAATATATATTAATCTCTTTATAAACGAATTATACATAAATATAATAAAATAAATTAATTATATGATTTATGCGTAACACGAATTATACATTAGGGGTTTAATAACATAAATAAATGTCACTTAATTAGTATTTTATTGTTTGTGTGATTAGAATATAAATTATTTTTATTAAAGTTTTATTTTTTTTAGATTGTATAATAGTATCATATTTAAACACAAACATAATAATTTTTATATTTAAGTAGAATCTATTAATATAGACTAAAGAAATAATAAGATTATTTTACTCTCTATAAATATAGAATAAAAGAGTCTTATACATTATACTATAAATTTTTATACAATAAATTTGGAAAACTCTAAATTAATATTTGTGATAACTAAACATTATTAATATAATTACAAAATTAATTTTAGATTAAATATTGATTAAATTAAATTTTGCAATGCAGGTGTTTACTATTAGGCCGATAAATAAAAATTGTTGCAGGCCCAAATCAAAATATATATATTCAGCCTTGTTGAATGTTTCCTATATTATGTGGCTGAAGCAATTTGTGATAAATTGGACCAGAACTCAAACATTACCATAAGCCCAATTGTTTTGGCTGAATCAAAATATTGTTGGGCCAGATTAAATGTTGTTGCTACCAAGCCCAATTTTAATTTTGATGAATGTTTCTCATGCTTGATCCGAAACCAAGCAAAGACGAAAGCAAAAATTGCTTCCAACGGATCCAAAGCATTTTACCATGTGATGAATTTCAAATTCATTCAATTATCATTTATTGCATGGAAACAATGAGAAAGAAAAAAGGACATCTGATTTGATTGCAGCATCTAATGCTACACACTATTCAACAAGTGGAGAATAATTTCAATTAATTTCATTCTCTTTCCTAATTCAATGATATTCAAATTTCTTTCTTCTCTCTCATCACTTTCCTTCTCTTCTTCGGTCCTTACACAGCAAACCGTGGAAGCTACTTTGAACTACCGAAAAGAAGGAAAGGCAAAGACCATCAAGCTGATGGCAAGAAAACATAAAAAACATAAAGTATGTTGTGGCTAAGATTCTTATCACTTGTGAAAATATTTTGTGATGAGATCTTGGCTTCTTCATACCAAAAATGGTAGAAGAAGATTTCGGCCAGCAAGGTGAAGATCCTTGGAGGCATGGCTTGTCTTTGATTCTGCTCAACCACCACAGAAGGTAGCTAGGGTGGCTACGTGATGGAAGAGGCAGAGATTGGAGCAGATGAAGCCGTCATCATCATGAAGTATCAAGGACCAGAATTTCATCTTGGAGAGCAAGCCAAGGATGGAGCGCTTGGATTGATGAAGAGTGATGACCAAGGAAGAACTAGAGGTATTTGCATGTTGGGTTTTGCATGAGTTACCTCTTCTCTCTCTTTGGCCGAACCGGTTATGTGTGAAGGAAAAGAAGTTAAGCTTGGTTTTTGTTTCAACTGTGAAGGCTTCTCCTCTCTATAAAAGGGGTGAACAATGACGGTTTGATTCAAAGAGTTAGAAGTAAGAAGTGAGAGTGCAAGGCACAGAAGTCTCATAGCTACCTAAGCTTATAGATTTTTTTCTCCTTCAATATTTTCTGTTTTGTAATTTTCTGTTTAATTTTGTCATGTCTTGAGTCTCATGAAAAAAGGTAAACTGTGAGGTTTGTATGAAAAAGCCATAGAGTAGAAAAAGGCAGAGAGTACAAAATTAAAAGAAAAAGCCATAGATGTCCTTAGAGTTTCTTTGTTCATCTATGTTATGTTTTATGATTCTGTGAGAATCCCCTTGTAAGTTGGGTTAGCACTTTACAGTTTGTAATCAGGATGATTATAGTGAAATTCCATCATTATTGTGATGAAGACTGGATGTAGGCTGCACTGCACTTAGCAGCTGAACCAGGATATATTTGGGTGTAATTTTCTCTCTCTTCTACTCCATTTCTGTTTCTACTGCACAGGAGCTAAAAGCAAAAATATCTGATGTCAAGTGACGAGACAAAAATAAAAATCTCGTGGTTTGGGACGAGACAAAAATCAAAAGTCTCCTCAAAGAAAAGGAAACTAAAATTCAACCCCCTTTTTCTTAACCACTGGAACCATTATTTATATACAAAAAAAATTTAAATTAAAAATAATAGCTATTAGTATTAATAAATATATATTAATAAATTTTATAATGGAATAATATTTGGTCCGGGGCGTAGCGAGAGTTTTACCCTAGTATATATATAAATGCAATGCAAAGCTTCATTGTTATTGTAAACTATCATTAGTTGAAGTTCTTTTTATCAATTCTTTCATAAACAATGAAGCTGGGAATTAGTGCTCCCTTTGGTTTTTTCAACCTTATAAGATAAAGATTTTTCTAAGTTCTTGTTAGGAATCATACCTAGGGTTCTTCTTGCGCCTAGGCGCTGTATTCATCCACTGTTGCCGATCACTTGGCCACTGTGCCTATGGATTGGCGTGGTCGATGCATCTTATGGTTCGATTGGCTTCGTGAACGTCACACGTCAGGATGACTCAGGCCAACCCAGCTCCAACGCTAACGCCAACGCCAACGCGGCTGCGGCCGCGGCAAGGCCGGGTAGACTTGGATTCGTGCGTTCCAACTCCGTAATAATATGGAGACCGTGATATCTCCACTATTTTTTATGTAGTTGGATTTTTTGGTGTGCATTCTTTTCTTAAGTCTTTGCCGTCTTTCTTTTTTTTTTAGACTTTTTTTTTAGACTTTTTTTTTTCTTGGGTGTGCTTTCATTCAGGTTTCAGTTGGCCATGATGTTTGCAGCAGGTTAGAATGACAAAAAGAATTGCTTTAGTTTTTTTACGAAAGTTACAAGAACAATCAAACAGAAAAACGAATAATAAAACCTCAAGGGACTAAAAAGGTGCGGGACAGTTCCGTTGAATTTTTTTTTTTCAAACTCACTTTTAGGACATTAAAATTTTTACATGCCGAAAATGATCTTATCACCATTTTTATCATAATATTCATCACTATGTTTGTATTTTTTAAGATCGAACGAAGATTTTGTTGTACGAGAATTTTATTTGATAAAATTTTTCGAAAAATTAAATACCTCATTTTATATTTAATAAATCAAAAAGATAATATACTTGTATTTACAATTTTTAAAAATTAAGGTGTTTTTGAATTCTTCTACTTGTATTTAATTTCTTTAGTATTTTTGGCTTCTAAAATAAAAGAAGTTCATACATAGTGTGTAATGTGTATAGAATTTGTGAAGATTAGGATGAAAAATAAAAAATATATAAAGACTCCAACAAATGAAAGGATGTGCAGAAAAATAAATAAAATTTAGTGTTAATAATTAATAAGAATAATTTTAGATATTTATTATATAAAATTATATTAATTTTTTTAATTTTAATGAGTACAAATCTAACTTTAAAATATCAAAGCGACCACATTTTGCAATTGAAAATTTATTGATGATTTCTAGTCATTTTTTTCTTACAAGTGATGTTAATTAATTTATTTTATGCTCCCCTTGTAATATATTTGGTTCGTGTAATGTTATTGGTCTACTAGAATAGAGTAATGTTTTATTTTTATTAGTCTTGTTAAATGATAATAGTGCTTTATGAAACTTATTATTAAATAACATATAATAAGTATTTAGGCATATTTACATAAAAAATCATAATTTTCTTAGTTTTTAATCTTTCAATTTTTGTACGAGTGTGTCCCATATTTTTTATTTTTAAAAGATATTTTATCAAATATAATTGTAGTAAAAGTAATTTTTATTTTGTTTTTACCAAATATCTGAAGCGCAGGTGCCGTAACTTTTAAAAGACAGCTTTCAACAACTACTTTAAAAAATTTTTTTTATCAAACCAAATTTAAGTTCTATGGGTTTTTCTCTTTTAAAGGTTTTTCGATGATAAATATTCTGATATTTAATTGTTTAATTTTTTCCATTATATTTAATACTTTAAATATTTTTAGAATTGTCTATTTAATTGTATAAATTATAAAAAAATTATTTTAATTGCCTATTTAATTGCACAAATATTGATAATTCAAACCTTGTTTTCTTTGTGTCCTCTATCTCTATCCTGTGCAAGAATTATAATTATAGATCATATAATTAAACAGATATGGTTTTATTTATCAAAGCTAGCTCGTTGTTTGAAAATGCATGAGATAGACAACTCTTCAATCTTAATCATAACATAAGATATCATATCATGCATTACTCTTACTAAGACAAGTGTCCCTTATTTGAAAATGCATGCTGGAAGAATTCAAGAGATACACGGCACAGGATTTGATAGCTCTGGTTGTCCACTCCTATCACTGTCACACTGTTGATACTATTTGCAGTTAAGTTTTGGAGGAACTAATATGATTAATCAGTAAATACACTAAATAATGTTATCTATCACGAGTCAATACAAGACAAAAGCAGAAGCCAACAAAACACACTCTGATCTTAAGCTTGTTGCTATTATTAGAGTTGATGTTGATAGCAGGAAGCACAGGAAGAAGATTGATGACCATAAAACACTAAAGCTAGTACTAAAGAAACACCAATCCATCATCATTCATCACAAAGAAGGAAGCCATGTCTAGCACTACAGCTGGTCAAGTCATCAAGTGCAGAGGTACTACTACTTAGCCATGTTATGTTTCCTTCTCTTTTTTTCTTCAATGCATTGATGAAATGATTATTGCATTCATAGCTGCGGTTGCATGGGAAGAAGGGAAGCCACTGGCCGTAGAAGAAGTAGAGGTAGCACCACCAGAGGCTGGTGAAGTTCGCTTGAAGATCCTCTACACTAGTCTTTGTCATTCTGATCTCTACTTCTGGAAGAGCAAGGTATGCTTTACTCTCTTCTTCACTTCATCATTAATATTCAAGATAACTTGTTTTATTCTTATTCAGGGGGGTAGGAATTTGTTGTTTCCTCGCATACTCGGTCATGAAGCTGCAGGGTTAGTCACTTAGCCTATTATTATCTTTCTTTCTTTCTTTCTTTCTTTGCAGAATCATATGTTCTTGCTTGTTTGATTGAATGAGGTTGTTTAATTTTGAATAATCAGGATTGTGGAGAGCATAGGGGAGGGTGTGACAAATCTGAAGCCAGGAGATCATGTGCTACCTGTGTTCACCGGAGAGTGTGGCGAATGCCGAAGCTGCAAGTCTGAAGAGAGCAACCTCTGTGAAGTCCTCAGGCTCAACACTGATACTGGTGTCATGCTAAGTGATGGAAAATCAAGATTCTCCAAAGATGGAAAACCCATTTACCACTTCCTTGGAACTTCCACATTCAGTGAATACACTGTCTCACATGCTAAGTGTGTTATAAAGATCAACCCTGCTGCCCCACTTGACAAAGTTTGTGTTCTCAGTTGTGGAATCTGCACAGGTACTACTAACCACAATTACTACTTAATTAGTAACCAACTTTGATCCTTGCACAAAGTCTTATCCCACTGGCTAGGATCGGCTATGTAAATATATAGAGTTAGTAAACAACCTAGATAATTGTACCTTTTTTAATGTTAGATTTGTTGATGTCTGTAGGACTTGGTGCAACCTTAAATGTGGCAAAACCAAAGCCCGGTTCTACTGTTGCTGTCTTTGGATTGGGAGCAGTTGGTCTTGCTGTATGTTTCTTTACTAATCCATTATACTTAGCATTGTATTTGAGTGATTTGATAGCTTTTTTCTTTTCCTTGTTGATTGATGTTCATGTTTAGGCTGCTGAAGGGGCAAGGCTTGCTAGTGCATCAAGAATCATTGGAGTTGATATACTTTCCAGCAGACAGGAACAGGGTAGGTTCCATAATTGCTCACAATTTTTAACATTCATTGTAACATATGCAGTTAAATTAAATTCCTCATTGAACTTTTGCCTTGTTAAAAATTTCTTGGCAGCCAAAAGTTTTGGAATCACTGACTTTGTGAACCCAAAAGATCATGACAAACCTGTGCAACAGGTTAGTTTTGCTCGAAAATATATCCACCGACAGTATATGAAAATTAAATTCTTCTGGTATTTTAAATAGACTATGAATTTTGATTGGTGAATAGGTAATTGTTGAAATGACCGATGGAGGAGTTGATCGCGCTCTAGAATGCACTGGACACGTAGAAGCCGCGATTGCAGCATTTGAATCTGTTCATGATGTATGTAATTGTTGATGGTAACTTATTAAGCAAGTAATAAGTAAGTAATGTTGCAACTTAATTGTTTCTTGATTCAGGGTTGGGGTGTTGCTGTGCTTGTTGGGCTGCCAAGCAGTGAAGATGAATTCAAAACAAAATCCATCAACTTATTGTATGAGAGGACTGTTAAGGGTACCTTCTATGGAAACTACAAACCACTCTCTGATATTCCCTCTGTTGTGGAGAAGTACATGAACAAAGTAAGGCTAACCTTACATCTAAAATATTCATATCTATGAACTTTAAATGTTTTATAAAGTCCACTTTTTCTAATATGTATTGCAAATTTGACACTGGTGATGCTACAGGAGCTAGAATTGGAGAAATTCATCACTCACTCAATCCCATTCTCTGAGATCAATAAATCATTTGATTTAATGCTGAAAGGAGAGTCAATTAGGTGCCTCATCTGCATGGAAGGCTGAAACAAATTATATAATTAAGTGATTCTGAGAGTGAGAGGGGTCCCTTAATATATTTAAGCAGCAATAAAATTGTTAAAAAATAAGCAGTTGTGGCTTTTGTATCATATTTAAGCAGCATTATTTATGACCATGAGTGTTGACTGTTGAGCATATCTATTGTCCATGTCTTTGGTAGATTTTTTGCTCATTAGATTAATTATAAAACTATTCTCCTTTTATTAGTTTATTATTAATTGTTTATTTGGGGATATTCCTTTTTTTTTTGGGTCAAGTTGACAGTAATACAGTATCCAAACATACATTAAAATATAGTTCAATTTGGTTTCCAAATTCATGCACCTTTATATTTTATCTAACCAATCAATAAAACAGAAACAACTGATCCTAACTAATTACTACTGTACTGATATCTTAATAGTATAAGAAAATTTAGAGCGAGATGCCAAATGCTGAGAGCAGATGCAGTCCCCACTCCCCACATATTAAAAATGTTTGAATCACATGCACACACCCATGCTTTAATGCCTTTATCTTTTCTTTTCTATTCTCTATGGACCTAATAGATTGTCTTTTTCTTCATGGGGATCAAGCAACTGTTATTTGCCTTTTCATTTTACATGGACACTTCCATATAACTTTGCTTAATTTTTTCACACCAATAAGATTGCTTTTTTACTTTTGGAGTTTCATTTGAAATACATAAATCAATTGCTTGTGACATAAAATAAGGATATTTACTAGTTTGGTGATTTGTTGTTATCATGTGCATGTGGATTAGTATTTAGTATAATTCCAAATGCCTATATAAGTTCACAATTTTGCATAAACAATCTGAATGAAGTATGAACATTAAACTAATTAATTAAGATAGCATGCAATGCAACCCCAAAAATATATATATAACTAACATGATTTAATTTTGATATGCAATACAATAGTCCAGTTACATCTTATTTTTTTATGATTATTTATACGACCAACATAAAAAAAAAATTGTTTTATTGATTTAATGTTGTATAATTAAATATAGATGTAATTTTCTTTTTTATACCTAAACATTATATTCTTAAAAGTTTACAAGGAAATCTAACAAAAAGAAAGCAATTTGGTATATTATCATTCAAATTTTGTGCTGCACTTTTCCCTGGTCCACCAATTATATTTATATTCTTTCCAGAATCTTATCCTTTCCCTTATTTTAATATCATTTTACTCCGTTTCTATTAACATTTCATTTTGAGTTTTTGACAGTCACAATCTTTTTTATGAGTGGTGGAGTAATTACTAATTAGTAAGAGAGTAGGAGAGAGACTGAGAGAGTGTGATTTGATGGATAAGGATAAACACGTCACTGGCTTGTTCCTTCCGACAACTCTAACACATAAAAATCCATAACTGACACCTGTCTCTTCACCTAAATCCCCTTCTTTACCTATGGCCTTGTTTGGATCTTATATACTTACCATCACCACATTGAAATTTGTAATTTTCTTTTAAAAACTTTAATACTATTTGATAAAAAAAAAAAAACAGTCAACCACATAATATATAGTACTAAAAATCTAAAATATTGTCACCAGTTACCATTTACCACATGATAAAAATAATTAATGCCAATATAAGTAACAACACATATAAATTAAACATTTTTATTATGTTTATTCAAGCATATTTAAGTCTAAATTAATATAGTATTATAAGCTTCACAAAAAAGGTAAAAAAATGTTAATGCATAAAAGAAATTATATTTTTAAAAGAAATAAAGCCTCACAGCTCACAAGTTACAAGCTATACATTTTGATTCCCTACAAAATCTATTATTGGGTGAAAGCGAAAACAAAAAATGTAAAATATCTAGCCTTGTTGAATCTCATTTCATTTTAATCCTGTTTTAAACATCTAACTAATCTATGAAGACTCCATTTTTTGCATAAATTAAAATCAAAATCCATTTCTATCTAATAAAAGAAAACTAAAAGGAAAGTAAAAACCTCAAATCTGAAATCCCTGCTATTCCGGTTACCCATCCATCACTTTCTCTCTTTACACACACTCTCTCTCTATAACTTACCATCACCCCTTTGCTTTTCTCTCTCGAAATGTTCTGAAGTTTTTCTCTCTCTCCTTTCCATTCCGGCAAGGTTCGAAATTTCCGGCGCCGGTGGCCAGGATGAAGACGTTGATGTTGATGGTATGACTCTCTCTGTTAATATACAAATACAAATGCTAGATCTACTCATCCTACCTCACGTTCGATCCAAGACCTGGTTCCACAAGAGGAAAAAACCTACCTTTTCCCCCTAATTCATCCCTCTTAGATTCTCAATTCCACTTTCTATTATTGTAATATATGTGATTCTTTAATTGTACTTGCAAATTGTACAGTTCCTATATTGGATAATTGTTTCTTCGTTTTTTTGAGAAAAATTTCCACTTTCCTTTTCTCTTTTAAGTTTGTACAGTTAGGGTTCTAGCCTTCTAGGTCGTAGTAGATGGTCTGGATCCGGAAAAAATCTTATTGAAAAAATCGGGTTTTGGTTTAGGGTTTTTTCTGGGTTTGTGGCGAATTGAATTGGGTCGGTTTAAGAAAGTGGCGAAGATGAACTTGGGTGCTGCCAAGGAAGAATCGACACCAGAGGTTCATGTCCCAGCCGATATTGATTGGCAGAAGCTCGATAAATCCAAGTTCTTCTTCCTCGGCGCAGCACTTTTCTCTGGGGTTTCAGCAGCACTGTACCCCGTTGTGGTATTGAAAACGAGGCAGCAAGTTGCTCAGTCCCAAGTTCCTTGCATCAAGACTGCATTTTCAGTGATTAGCCATGAGGGTTTTCGAGCATTGTATAGAGGGTTTGGTACCTCTTTGATGGGAACAATCCCTGCTAGAGCCATGTACATGGCTGCTTTAGAGATCACTAAGAGTAATGTAGGCACTGCCACTGTTAGGTTTGGGATAGCTGAGCCGACTGCAGCCACGATCGCCAATGCAGTGGCCGGACTGAGTGCAGCCATGGCAGCTCAGCTTGTGTGGACCCCAGTCGACGTAGTGAGCCAGAGGCTAATGGTTCAAGGTGGTTCCAATGCAAGACAATATGCCAATGGGATTGATGCATTCAGGAAGATTCTCAGAACAGATGGTCCTAGAGGGTTGTACAGAGGTTTTGGGATATCAATTTTGACATATGCACCTTCAAATGCTGTTTGGTGGGCTTCATATTCTGTTGCACAGAGAATGGTTTGGGGTGGTGTTGGATACTACTTGTGCAGCAATAAGAAGGATGATGGTGAGACGACAAACGAACTGAGGCCGGATTCGAAGACAGTAATGGCAGTTCAGGGAGTCAGTGCAGCAATGGCTGGTGGCATGTCCGCATTAATCACCATGCCATTGGATACAATTAAGACAAGGCTGCAGGTCTTGGATGGTGATGAGAATGGCAATGGGCGTAGAGTACCAACGGTTGTTCAGACAGTGAGGAATTTAGTTAAGGAAGGTGGTTGGATGGCATGTTACAGAGGTTTGGGACCAAGATGGGCTTCAATGTCTTTGTCTGCAACAACAATGATCACTACTTATGAGTTCCTTAAACGACTTTCTACAAAGAATCAGGATGTTTTGACATGATGACCATGGAGATAGGATTATAACAACAACAACAACAACAAAAAGAAGAGAAAAGAAAACAAAGAAAAAGGAGGAAGAAGTTTTATCCTCTCGTAATTTCTTTTGTCTAAACTATGCCACTTGTTTTCTTTCAACCCTTTTCTTCACTTATGCAGCATGGCTGCTTGATCAATCCAAGCATTTTAGTTGTAGGGCATCTTATATATATATATATATTGAAAATAAAAAATTTTCTTCCAAGTTCTAACACAACTGCATTTTGATGTAATGTACATGCATCTGAAAATTTCACTCTGTTTGTTATAACTTCTGGGTTCCAATTGAATCTTGCCTACCATACAAACCTAGGGGTTCCAAAGCAGAATTATGAGTTTGGTGATAGCAGCATCTGATTAGTGATAGGAATCTTTTGTATTTTTCTAATGATTTTATCATTTTCAATGGATAGAAGAATGCAAGGTACTGGGAAGTGGGAACAACTATAAGGCATTTATTAATGGGTTTGGTTTGTAGTGGATAACTTTAATTAATGGTGGGGGCTACCAACATGTTGGGTGGGGGGTCCCGAGAGTAGTGTAAAACAAGTTACTCTACTAGTTATGTAGTATGGATGATGGATCTTATTGTTCGCATATGGAATCTTCAACAGATTAAAATGTAAATATTTTACAACTAGTTCTCATTTAAAAAGAAAAAAAAAAAGAAATTGAGCCTGGGTATCATCGTTATTTCCGTCAGCATGCGTGTTTACTTGACATTTCTAGGATTAATTTAAGACCCATATTAAAATTGAACATCTAGAATGAATTAATGCTCCAAGTCTCCAATTGTTCTCATTATGTTTTGTTTTTATCGTCTTCCTTTTTTATAGGATAAATTACAACCTGCGGTGATGGAATTTCATTTTTTTTAGAGAAATAGTAGGGTAAGGTAAACTGAGACCAACAATTTAGGAATATTGCGTTTCTTTTTCCTTTTATACCCCCCTTTTTCTTAGAGGTCCTATATTATCGTTCAAGTTCCAACATGCTACAGTTTAGGATTAGTGCACTAGACGCCGACACCATCCAAATCATTGACAAAACGTGCTACGTGCAGATATAAAGTGCTTACCGGATTCGTTTGTTTACGACTTTACTAAAGCATAAACTTGAGTCTAGGTCTAATTATCTCCAATGAATCTAGGTTGACACAATGGAAAGCCTTAGACTCGTAAACGATGGCTCCTCAGACATTCAAAAGAGACTCAAATTTAAGATGGTAGGATATCACCCCATTCATTTAGGGAAGTACCTTGTCAAAAGGCGCAGTCTTAACATAAGATCTAGCTGGTCAGAACATTATGGTTCGGTTCCAATGGCAATCGTATTGGAAAAAGACTCGGTCTTCCCTGGTCAACAATGCTTCAACTACAGGGAAATAAACCCAGGGTATCAAATGACTTGCAGGAACCGACACACCATAAATCCTACAGTAGTC
>NC_029779.3:24037511-24038493 GCF_000817695.3 Arachis duranensis
ATAGATAGTTAAAAATAAAATAAAAAAAATAAAAACATGAACCAGATCAGTTATGACTCCAACAAAGCTTCTCCATTCAATGCTGTGAAATTGCTCAGCGAGCTCTCTTGTTACCACTGCATGATGGACACTTGTATTGCTTCATATGTTCTGCCCTAGCAGGGGTAATCTTCACGCATTTACCATGGAACCACTTCTCGCAGATGTCGCAGCAAATCCAGAACTCATCGGTACCGGTACTCTCGCCGCATGCCCCACAAAAGGCTTCTCCATGTTCTTCATCATCTTGCTCTTCTGCTCCTTCATCCTCATCCTTTGGTTGGAATGCCTTTGACTGTCTACCCTGCGACTCAGAAGCCCGCTGCTCCAACAGACAATAATTAGATAGCAACATAAAAGTAAAGCAGAAGTAGAGAACCACAAGCATGATAGCCCCAGGAATGCATTCACCCACAACTTCAATCAGGCAGTTCGAAAACAGAAACAAGATACTACTACTCTACTAGCATCCAATATTCACATTGCACAAGCAAAAACCAGAAACACAGAAATTTAAGAAGCAACAACATTTTTTTGGAGTTTGTTTTAGACCACTCCAAAGGCATACACATGGGCGCACACGCACTTACATATTAACACTATAGTGCCAGTAGTTGGTAAAGATAAAACAGAATAATTAAATCCTAACTTTTGATTATACTATTCAATATGTTACTATCTATCATGTATAGATTTAAGAATCTGTACTATATTACAGTTTTTAATCCTTCACCTTTTGGTAATTAATTTTGGAAAGGATTTCTATCAGCAAATAACCTAAGCCTGGAAAGCATCCGACGTTTTCCGGAGCAACTCCAAGGGACAAGTAGGTATGAACAGATATGGTTATTCAACATATCTTGGTGTGAGGAGAAAAGTATTATTTACCGCTTTGGAGCTGGACTTAGATTTGCTGCCGCTGTTGTTTGAGACTGAGGACTTC